>NC_133122.1:22747452-23047452 GCF_033568475.1 Henckelia pumila
GGGTGTGTGGTCGGAACATGGGATAAACAAAACGTGTGAGTGCCCGGATATTAGGCAAATAAAACGTGAGCGTGCGCATGCAAAATGCGGCACTTGGCACTTGGGCATGTCGGGCACGGCGGCGTGCGCGTGTGGTCGAAACATGGGCGAAGCAAAACGTCCGGATATTAGGCAAATGAAACGTGCGCGTGCGCGTGCGCATGCGCAATGCGGCACTTGGCACTTGGGCACGTCGGGCACGGCGGCGTGCGCGTGTGGTAGAAACATGGGTGAAGCAAAACGTTCGGATATTAGGCAAATGAAACGTGCGCGTGCGCGTGCGCATGCGCAATGCGGCACTTGGCACTTGGGCACGTCGGGCACGGCGGCATGCGCGTGTGGTCGAAACATGGGCGAAGCAAAACGTGCAAGTGTCCGGATATTAGGCAAATGAAATGTGCGCGTAGGCGGCACTTGCACACGTCGGCGTAAGCATGTGGTCGGAACATGAACAATGTAAAATGTTCTCGCACTTGGCACTTGGTACTTGGGTGTGCGCGTTCCCAAAACTTGGGAAAATGAAACGTGTGTGTACTTGGCACTTGACACTTGCCCGTGATCCACGAAAAAGGTACCTAAGTTGCAAGCTCCATGGAAAACAAATGCAAGTAAATGTGGCACGTAACTCAAACGTCCGAGTAGCATGAATGATTTAAATTAAATAATGTTGTTATCCTTCGTGCAAATAATGCATCTAGGGCGTCAAAATCGGACCACCAAGAATGCCCAAGTTGGGGGCAGTGTGCGCACGGGCGGGCGGCCACGTGCGGAACGTAGCGTAAACGAGCGAGCCAAACTTCGATTCTCATGGCACAATGTGGTTTGTCTGAGTAACCTGATTTGGGACTGGATATTCTTAGAGATATGACAGAGCAAGTTAAGATCATTTAGTTGAGAATGAAGTCAGCTCAGGATAGACAGGCGAAGTATGCGAATGTCAGACGTAGACCTCTGAGTTTCGAGCAGGGAGACCGTGTATTCCTTAAGGTTTCTCCTTTCAGAGGTACTGTCAGATTTGGGAAGAGAGGGAAGTTATATCCGAGATTCATCGGACCGTACGAGATTCTCGAGAAGATAGGCGATCTTGCCGACAGACTTGCACTTCCTCCATCTTTATCTAGTATTCACGACGTTTTTCACGTCTCTATGCTGCGGAAGTATCATCCAGATCCTTCTCATATTCTTCAGCCTGACGAAGCCGAGTTAGACGAGACTCTGAGCTATTTTGAGCGACCGATTCAGATCCTTGATCGGAAGGAGAAGCAGCTCAGAACCAAGTTGATTCCGTTGGTGAAAGTGTAGTGGAGCCGTCACCGAGTTGAGGAAGCAACTTGGGAGACAAAATCCGACATGAGACAGCGTTTTCCTGAGTTATTCGGATGACATGAGTTTTTCTTACTATCTTTAGTTCTTTATTCTATCTTATGAGTTGTGATTCTTGTTGATTTCGAGGACGAAATCTCTTCTTAGAGGGGGAGAATTTTAATGCCTCGATTTTATCTTAATTGAGATTATTTGAGATAATCAGAGTTTCCAGAGTTCAAGAGCTGACTTTTTAATGATCGGGGTCTATTTTGCAAATTTTGGATTTTTCAAGGACTAAAACGCAAATATTGAAATTGTTATTATATCTAGCATGGGTTGACTATTCTTGGCACTTTATCTTCCTCCCCTAGCCGTGCTCCACCATTGAAGACGCCCTCTTGAATCTTCAAGCTTTCATATTTCAATCCGAGCTCGATCCGGCCGTTAGAATTTATTTCTGAAGGCAAATTAGCGATCACAGCAACGAGAGCTCTGTTATATCGTAAGTTTTTCTACGATCAGATACATTATATTTTTCGAATGTTGTTAGAATCGTTTGAGATTCGAGTATGTTGTTCTTGGTAGAGTTTTGATCGTTTATTATCTATCGGTTTTGAATTAGAGCGACGTTCGGAATTGTTATGATTTTTGGAAGCTATTTTCAAAAATAAAGTTTTGAGATGTGTTGGGTTTGACTTGTTATTGTTGTCTTAGCATTAATATTGATATCGTTATTGAACTGCTGTCTGCGTTTTTGGTTTGTTCAGTTATAGTCGTTATGCCGCCGGTTTAAGTTTTAGAGATTTCGAACCCTTTCGAGTTGTTGAAACTTGGCTATTGAGTTTGATCTTCGTTGTTGATCATCTTTTGACTCCGTACAGATTCGTTTGGAGTTGTCGAGCCCGTTGTTGACAGCATTGGATCGTCTAAGAGATTTGGACGAAGAACGGTAAAAAGATTATCTTGAGTCGTTGTTGTTGTTAGGTTGTTTAGTTCTGATATAACCTTTTTATTGTAGCTTATCCAGAGTTGGAACTACTTGCATTGAAAGGTAAAAGCAGTCATCTTTAGCGGGATAGCATACTCGGGACAGTTGGTTCTCGAGTTTCCTTTCAAATCACATACTTGCATCAATACTTGTTCTAGCATGTGGAACTCGTATTTTGTTGAATTGATTGAGCTTTTGTTATGTGGCTTATGTCTTATGTTTCTTATGCATTCATCTTGAGCCAACTTTGATTTCAGCGGGCAGAACAGCCCTTTTTGTTTAGACGTTTTGGGGGCTATACTGTGAGTGGCTTGGGTGTAGAGGTTCACCTAGAGTCAGCATACTCCTTATAGTCGCACCAAAGTCTAGGGAAGTGGGATATGTGGCACCACCTCGATTGGGAGAGTCGGTGAGTCGTTACGTGATCTCATCCTCGGGATCCCAAAAGCACAGCAGCAATCCCTCATTTATCAGAATCGATATCCCGATTTAAAGACATGCATTTCATTACGTTGATATTGATTAAGTGTTGCCTTGGAAGCATGTTTATTGATTGCATTACTTGTTATGTTGCTTTTACTGGGAGTATCTTTATCACCGGTTTATCCGGCTGTTGCTTTGTTTTGTATGTGTACTTGACAACAGGTGGGGCAGGATCAAGTCAACGAAGACCTGGTTAGAAACAAGAGGGAGAGTTAGTCGTGGGACTCGGTTTAGAAATCGTATTAGCATGACAATCTAGTTTATGTTTCGAAGCGTGTTAGAACTCGAACTTGTATTGGAGGTTTTCTTACATGTGTTTAGAACTTGTTATGTTTTGTATTCGGCTTGTAATAGCTAGCACCGATGCATGTTCTATCCTGTTGAGCAGTTGAACAACTCTATTAGTTCTTGTATTGTATGTTGCTGGATTTGTGTACCAATGCATGATTATGTTGTTTGGGCTATGATTGTTGCACTCTCCCGAGCTTTAAATATACTTTGGATTGTTTTTTGAAGCCGGAGCAGCAGGAGCAGCGCGCTCGCACAGCCTGTCAGGTGCGGCCGCGCAGAAACCAAGGCGCCGTGCGCGGCCGCGCGGCCCCTTCCCGTTTTTTTAAATAAAAAAAGTTCTTGGCTTTTAATGCTTGCTTGTTAGTTTACTCCTTGATTAGATGTTTAGAACGAGGTCTCACAAGGGGCATCTATGGATGACAGGGAATCTAGACGATCACGTCTTCCCACGCTCCAATAGATCCCGAGAAGTACCTGGAGTTCAAAACTGGATCTTCTCTTCCAGCTCCATCCTGCTGGGATCCACATAATACGAAACTCAAATGTCAATCTTGGAAAAGCCTAAGTATCCTGTCATTCCAATTCTGTTACTGCTATCATCATCGAATCCAACTCATACCTATAAGGGTAACCCAAATATCAATATTATATCTCAAAGAATCTTATTGCATGCTCTGATACCATAAATGTAGTGACCCGTACCATGATCACCTACTAATCATAAACTTAGGCATGCAATTAAACAAAAATTAATCTAGATCAGAGTAAATGTGGATACTATAAATATTTTAATACCAGAAAGGTAATTCGTAATGGTTGACCCCACATTCTTGTCTTGGTCACCACACAATCTTCAAACCTCTAGAAGAACTACCTGCAACTGTCTCGTCGAATGAGGTGTCCAGACAACAGAAATAAATGGACATGAGCATAAAACGCTCAGTACGAGAGTATGAGTATACATATATTATATGTGCATGAATGCAAGTGTACGGGTATCAAGACACAAGGTCAAGAAAACTGCTCACAGACCGGGCCTAAGGTATATAGCACTCTGCGTCGTCGCACCAGGAGGTGGCTCATATACCCGACAGTGGATTCTACCGGTGTCCTGACACGAGTCAACGTGTCCAACCATCTACTACAAGTAGGGTGAGCACCCTACTAATAGCTAACTAAAAAATACAAGATCAATATGCTCATGGATGCAGCCTAATACCATGACAGGTATATGCAAATAAAATCATGCCATATAATCAATCCAACACATAATACATGCATACTCAGGCAGGTATCTCGAACAGTATTTTCGTACCTTTCTATGACAGTTCCTAGAATCACTCATCTAGATTCCAATCCTACCATGCAATACTAAAATTCATAATAACCAATATCACCATAATTCATAATACTCACGCATTATCAAAATGCTCTAATAGCCTTAATTAAACTATAGCATACTCCCTATCTTCTATAAAGAGCTAGAGCTTTACTTTCGTCCGTCGTCAACCCGCTGATGTCAAATGCCTCAGAGCTTGGGCACAGCCTCGCTACGACCTCTGGACACCTCGCCAAAGCTCCGCTCTTGGCCACTACAACGGACACTGTCCGTTATTTATAAACATACTACTACTTACTCCAACTCTTTATAAAATAGTCCCGAAGCCCTTAAAATAGAGCCATTACGGGAGATGAGAGGTTTGGAATGCATTGAAAATGAGCCATATCGACCACTATTTATAGACATCAGGTCGGACGGTCCGATCTACATGTGCCCCGCAGAGAAAACTCGAAACGAGGCGGGTTCGGGAGAGATTATTCGAGTATGGGTTCGAGTTCGAGAATTTTTAAAAATCCTCGCAACATATTGGGGCGGGTATGGGGATGATATCCCCATCTCCGAAACCGCCCGATAATAAAAAATAAAAATAATAATAATTATTATTATTATTATTATTATAACAATAATTATTATTATTTTTATAACTAAGTGTACAAAAATTTTATATATCAAATTTTATTATATCCAAAATATTTTAGAAATTAAAATTAAAAATATTATTATTTCTTAGTTTATATTTTTAATGCATTATATATAATATATCTTCTTATGACAACATATTTTTTTATAACATAAAAATATTATTTGAATTTTATTCATGTTTCGTAGAAATATAAACTATTCATAATAATCATATATATATATATATATATATATATATATATATCTATTTTTTTCCTAAAATGAATCTTTTTCTCTCCTATTTTTCATCATGAAGATGAACACTCTCAAATCTCTCATACCCCACAAAATTCTAAGGTTAAAAGTGATTAATCCATCTTAATATTGTCTTATTTATAGGAGAATACCAAACATCATGCCCTATAACACAAGAACACATATCAATCATGGGTTGGCCAAGATGGAAGGTGGAGTGTAGGTGAAGTAAGTTAATTAAAAAAATTCATATTAGTGCATACATATTTTATAATATATTTATGTATATATTTATCAGACTAACTTATTAATGAATAAATATGTAGTTATATATAATACCATCTAATTATGAACACATTTATCTTAATTAAAGAATGGGGTATTACTGCTAGTACAATAGAATGGTACTAGGTTAGGTTTGTCTCGAAAAGACGTTTTTTTTAATGGGGTATTACTGCTAGTATCAATCATGTTTTCGAATGTTTTTCCTAGATTATGAAACCTGGTTCGCTCTGATAATACTTCAATTTCATGCCTCGGACCCGAGACGATCGACACCAGCGTTGTTATTAAATTATTCATTAAAAAACAATAAGCCTCAAGAGTACATATTCAAGAATATTGCCAATCTATTCATTCATAAAACAGATAATGTATTGCCTTCCACAAAACTAGAATTATACGGCTTTTACAATGCTTAAACGTCTTTATAAACTAAATTGATAACAAAGTCTAACGCAACGGTAAATATAATAAAAATTAAAAAAAACTAAACATCATAATCATTGGTCCTTCACCAACACCAAAACTAGTTTTGTTCTTCATATTTCAGTTCCTCTTCGTTCTTATCTGAGATGTTGTTTGATGGGTGAGTGATATGATCATCAATCAATAAATGAAAGAATTAAAATCGTTTTTAACATAAATCTCATATATATACATATCAGAACAGAAATTCATGTATTCATAAAAAATAAACAAGAATCGTTTTATACAAAAATCCGCTTATGAGTTTTATGGCTAAATGATATCAGTCTCCATTATTTTAATCCTATAAAGGACGAGGCAAGAATCAAGAATAACAGAAATAATGTATGTTCAAAATATATATATTCTTACCACTAGTTCATAAGTTTCAGTGCATAAAAAATACATGTTTCTGATTTATACTTTGAACAGATAATACACATGCTTTAAAATATATCATCAGGTTTTAAAACAAAAAGTCCACTTATCGTAAATTTGCTAAAATATATTTCGTGGTCTTTGCAAAGAGTTTACACTTACTACCGAACTTCTTGATCAGCTGAACTGCTTGCTCGAAACTGCTCTCATTTCTCTCTAACTTTAGGTGTTTTGATGCAGAAAATTGTGTAACATTTCTTAAAAAATCTGAGTGTTATTTATAGGAAAAAAAATATAACTATTAGGCTCTCATTTAATGTTATTATTTGAAATGATTTTGATTTTAATGTGTCAGTTACAACTTTGAAGCAACTGGTTTGTTGAAATTTTAGTCTAGCTAATTGATGGTCGTCTGCCAACTGAACCTAAACCTGAATTGAACTGATTTGATCATTCTAGCTGAAGTGACCCGACCCGAACTGAACTAAAATTGGACAGTTTAACTAAAATGATTCAAACAGAATCCAAAATGAACTGTGAACTGAAATTTCAGGTTCTCACAATAAATATAAGCATATAATGTGTGCACGATGATACTAATTATTTATTCAGCATCTGGTCTTGATAGACGTTAGCAGTGTTATTAATATTTTTCCTGAAACTATAAGTTCAAAAATATAAAAAAAAAAAAAATTTTAACATTATTATTATGTATAGTTTTATTTTTTTTCAAGTTTATGGTTGAATTAATTAATAACCTTATAACCAAGGTTATAAACACCACGTCCCGAATTAATTGGATTTTTTTTTATTGGAATTTCCTTCTCTTATTTAAATGTCATTTGGCCAAGCAATAATTCAAATGTTGTATTTATTTATTTTTATGAACCATGAAACCAATATATTATTTCATATTCGACATTTTATTTTATTTTCTTTTTAAATTTTATCGTACACTCATGACGAAAGAGATCATATTACTTCCCAAACGGATTTATTTTATTTTATTTTTTTTCCTTCCCAAACGACAATTTTTGTTTGCTCATGAACTTATTTATTATAAATCTAGCTAAATAGATTGATCAGGTTACTTTTCAACTCTTGGACCAAATATTATAATGAGTGTCAAGTACTTTGTCGACAAACAACCTTAACTTATAATTGGACATTGAAATGTGAATTTGAATTTTAGGTGCATGATAATAGGCTTACCATGCACATGTCTCTTTGTCCGGGTGCAAAAATATGTGAAATTTTTTTAATGTCGAAGAGAATGTACGAGAAAAAAAATAAAATATTATAGACAAAGATAAATTAATTTTCAATATGTATGGGACGAAATAATGGAAATTATTAGCATTTTCAACCAAAAATGGAAATTTTGAAAAAAACGAAAATCACAAAAAAAAAAAAAAGAGAGATCATTTGATATGTTTAGAAAGGATGAATAAACAATTTGAGTTAGCCGGTGAATCTCACAATCAGGAGAGAAAATCCTGCAACTCTTTTTGATAATTATAACAACTCACATTTAGATAGTTAATGTTTGAGAGAGCTTTTAGGAAATACTTATCAGCTTTTCTTTCACAAAATTTATGAAGGAAAAGTCGAGAAGTGCTTCCTAGCTAGAAGCTCTCACAAAAATTACCTTAAAAGAATTGATAACACTTTGAGTATGTGCGTCGGTGAATCTCAAAATCAGCAGAGAAAATCCTTAAAATGATGAGATAGACTTTGAACATGTGCTTTGATATTTCAGTAGAAGCTTTCAAGACTTTTTGAATCTCAAATAGAAGATAATTGTTTGCGGATCGTAGAATAATCATGATATATAGGCGCTAGATCATAAATAGTACTTGTTGTCATGTGTCATTTGTCTTTTGCCAAAAATAGTATCGGTATTAAATAATTATTACGTCGATACCAAATAACCATAATAAATTCGCCTCTTTATTCCAAAAATAGTCTTCTGAACTCGAGATAACTTAGGTCTAATCAATTTAAAAATATTTTTGAGTTCGGCTAGATTTTCTAAGGTCAATCAGTGTTAAATTCATTTTAAGCAGAGGTACTCAGAAAATGATATCAGTTGGTCTAGTTTGTTTAGACATATCCTTAGAGTTGTCAAAATAAGTTGGGCTCGTCGGATCGGTCCGCTCCGGCCTCCGTCAAATGTTGGTTTGTGGCAAGTTCTACCTTAGCCCACCCAGCTATTTGTGACGGATATACCTAAAAAAAATAGCGTGACTCGTTAAATTAACCAGATCTACCCTACTAAATTATAGGTTGCAAGTCGATCTATCTCGCCATTATAGTTCTTCTCAAAACTATAAGCTGCTGAAATTCGAGATTTGCTTAATTATATCATTATGTCTGATTTGTTGATTCTTGTAATTTGCATTACATCACCAAAACTATAATTTTTCAACAAATATCTAAACCTTTTTTTTAACCCTTTTTTAACAAAATTTCTACATACATTTTTATTATAAAAACACAAGCGAAACATATATAAAATCACCAAATTGATTATAATTTCCTTAATATATATTGTATGATTTAATCGATCTATTATCGTGCTTAAAATAAATATCTATATATATAATTTAAAATTATTATTTATTAAATAGCAATTGATCCTATGTTTCAAATGGAAATTTTGACTTTAAATATGAAATTAATTAACAAGGACGCCAGTATTTGATTTAGTTATGGCCTATGGGTTGTGGGCAAGAAACGGTGTAATGGGCCAGTCCATAAACAATCACATGATTTCCAATACTTTCTTTTCCAAGTACAAAAGCTTTCGTACAACCGCATCTCAGCGAATCAGGCAATTTGGAACTGTACCAAGTTGCAAGAACATCAGCCAATGTGTGGCTACAAATATCAATCAAGAATGGGCTAAATATATAATAAAAAATTTTATATGTCGAATAACAAAAATAAGTTGTCCCTTGACTTCTCTAGCTATTGATCGATACTTCTGTTTGGGTCGGATTTTACGTGCGGGCGTGTCAAACACAAATCGAGCCAAAATTTACATAAAAAGTGCATTATATATGTAGAGTAATCCACCTCGGCTGGAGGAGTCCACCTCGGCCCGGGAAGGAATCCACCGCGGCAGGAGTCCACCTCGGGCCGGGAAGGAATTCACCTCGGTCCAACACATGAAGGTTGACTGGGTATGGGAAGTCATATTATAGCTCGGGCTTGGGACATAAGCGATTGCTCGGTTACATGATGATAAGGGAACCAAGGCGAGACAGTGCTTTACTCATGATTGATAGTACAGGTACCGTTTGGTACACCTTATGGGATGAAGAAGAATGTGTAATATGAATGATAAAAAGATGATATATAGGGATAAATAAGATGGTAAGATAAAATGTGTAGTGTTTGGTATGATTTTAACAAGATGGATTAAATTTGTATATTGTAATATAATGTCCAAATTACCCTTACCATATATACTTAATTACAATTGCTTTTTAATAATATCTTTTTTTTAGAGAACTTTTTAATAATATCTAAACCAAGTTAATGTTCAAATTTTTTGGTAACTTAAATTGTCATTTTTTTAAGCTAAATTGTTATTTTAAATATCTAGACGCACGTAAATTATATTGATCGGTTGGTTTAATGGAATAAAAAATGATAAAATAATTTTTTTAAAAAAAATAAAGTAACGAAGAAAATAAGTATGCTTTCAAAAATTATGTGTCCACTCGATAAAAAAATAATAATGATATGTTTTATTTTTTAAAAATTAATCAGAATTAATTACGTTTTGAGCTATTATTTAAATTATAAGTTTTGGTCCAAATACAATTTCTAATATTAATATTTAAATAAATCTAGGATATTTTCGAGATCACCCCTTATCAAGTGTTTTTGCTAAGTGTTTTTCTTAAATATATCATAAAAGATTAATTGAGAGAGTGACATGGACAAATAATTTATTTATTTTTAATTTTTCAGATATTTATTATATATTTTTTGAAAATTAAAAATTCCTCACCAATCTAGATATATAACAACACCAATCTAGATATATAACAAAGAGCAAGAGTTGATACTAGTTTCACTAGCACTCTTTGTAACTCATTTGTATAAGCAACACTCCTAGCAATATATCTCACCAAGATTCAAATATAAACTGCATCAAAAATAGCATAAAAGAGACATAAAGACCATAGCAAATCATCTATATATTCTTGCACACAGTATATCCTTCAAAAATTCACACATGAAGTGCAAACATCACAACCATACAAAGGTTTCAACACAATATAGTGGAATTACAGTATCATAACCCATAAAGTTTATCAAATAGTACCTCAATTGAAATATGATGTGCAGTAGATGTCAACCAAATTTCAAAAGCCTCATTACTAGCATAAGTCTTGCTTCATGGGGAAGACTGAAGAAAAGTGACAATTTGTGTGGTTTTTCCACCAACATCTCAGCTGCAGTGACTTTATCTTCCACTGTCAGATATGGAAGCATCCCTAGTGCATCAAATACTTCCTTTGTTGCTTTTGAAATCTCCTGATCTTGGCCAATATTTTTAACTATATCAGCAAACTTGTTAATTGCCTCCACAAATGCATCATCACCTTGCATTTGGTGCTTCCGTTTCTTGGAATGTGAATTTTTACTAGCAGTGGCACCTATCGAACTTGGGTGTACGATAGGGATTAGTTCAACATTGTCCTCATTAGTATGAAGTAAATCTTCCAAACCCTCATTAATATCATGACCTCCAGTCTCATCCATATTTAGTACAACCTGGACAACATCTGTAAAACTCACTGCATTTTCTCCAGTCGCACGATCATGTCCAAAAATTTCACACCATTCATTGTAATATGGCCATCTTTTATACCGCATTGTACGCAAATTGTTGTCACTCTAAACATAAAAAAAACTAGTTTAGCTATGAACAACCACTGAAATAACCCAACAATTACTCAAACTAGTTTATTTGTGAACAATGTTTACCTTAACAAAGTCGTTCCATGCCTCGTTAGTGGCTTCAATCATTTTGTCAGTTTCGTTCCAACCGATTCCACTTCGGCTCAACATCGTTAACAGTGCACCATGAGTCCTTTTTCATACATGTATCTTGGAGTTGATGTGTGGGTTGCCTCGTAAATCTGTTCCAGAAAAAACTTTCTTCATTGAATCTTCCAGAAAAACCAAATATCCACAGCGGAACCCATTTTCGCTTTTAAAACCAGCAGTAGCAGCATCTTTCAATGCCTGAAGAAGGACTTCCTCCTCTTTTATACTCCAGACACGCCTACTCTTGTCGGACTTCTTTACTTTGCTACGAACGTTGTTGGATGTAATAATATCCATGTCACCTGTATTTCATAAGTAAAGGCAAGAATATCAAAAAAAATTTTGTGCAAAAAAAGTCAAGTCATTGAATATATTACCTAACAATCACATATTATAATTTAATGAACTAATATAAACCAAATTCACAAGTTCATAGAGGAATAAATGTCAAAGTTGTACTGAAATACATTGAGAATTTTTTGCAAATCCATCCTAAAAATCAAATGTAAACTAGTTATAGGGATACATTCGGGCCACATGTTTTTAATGGTTGGAATACATTGACAAAGCAAGATTATCTCTCCATGCATCCCACGCCGGAGAAGATTCGACACTGTCAATGAAATCATCATCCATATCTACTGAATTTTCAAGTTCAGATTCATCATCTCCTTCTAGAGGGTCTTCAGACATTTCTGATCGTACAAAGTTATGTAGCAGAATGCACGCCATTATGATATGATTTTGGACTTTCAATGGGTAGAATGAGGGACTTCGAAGGATGGCCCAACGTCTCTTTAACAAACCAAAAGTCCTTTCAATGACATTACGTGCTTTGCAATGTTTGGAGTTGAAATACTCCTTGTAATTTTTAGGTCCCCTAGAACCATTAATCCAATCATGTATATGGTATCGTGTCCTCCTATATGGTGTTAAGAATCCCTCAACATTTCCATAACCATTGTCGCACAAGTAATAACACCCTGCCATGTTAACATGTTTATGTCAATTATGAGATAGATAAAGTAATGTGTGAATAATTACCAAGGTATAGTGTATCTTTGTCTAGTCCTTACCTCTTGGAATCTTTAACCCATTTGGACGACCAATTGCATCTCCTAACACTCTAGCATCTGCTGCGGATCCTTCCCAACCAGCCAATGCATAAATGAACTTCATATTCCGATCACATACCCCCAATACGTTCACTGCTGTCGTCCCTTTTCTTGTTCGGTATTTAGGTTTTTCCTTGTTAGGTACATGAACATTAATATATGTACCATCCAATGCACCAAGACAAACCTGTGTACTTCATTTTATTAGAAATTCTATACTGAAGAATTTATATCTGTGGCATTATCTTGATAATGAAAAATTTATCGCAAGGAAATAGGTAGATAATATTACCTTAAACCACTTCCAAGTACCGTTTGAAGATTCCTCCTCCACAGGAATAGGTTTGACAAGAAGTATGGAGTGAAGCTTCAATACCGATCTTAGTACATCATGAAAATGTGTGCTAATAGTGTGGTCGCTACGTATGTAGTCATGGCCAATAATTCTGCTTTTTTTATGATGTTCTAAAACCGACAAAAACATTGCAACTTTCTCCTCAATTCGGACATATCTAGATTCTACAAGACCACCAACATGCGTTACCAAGTAACATAGGCGTGCAAACGAATTTCGGTCCATCCTCAAATTAACAATACATTGCACATCTCCTACTTCAACATTCCTATGTAAATGATTGATTTGAGCATGTATTCTTCCGGTAACACTGTAGCGATGTCCACGATTTCGTTGTGCTCCATACTTGGAATAAACATGTCTTAAATTATTAAAAACATGACTGAGATGATTGTCACTTTGGGCATCAATGTCATATTTTGGAGGCTACCTTCTGTCCCCATGGAATAATATTTCCGGCCCAATGAAAAACTAGAATAATAATGAAACAAATGCATGCAAAAAAATGGTTCAATATTAATATTCAGACAACATTAGCAGAAGCTAAAGAATAATTCATTTAGCCTCTGTTTTTTGAACAAAATTACAATAAATAGTGCAAATAATTGACTATTTATGATCACTCTGAATTTCAGAGTCAATACCACAAGGATCAAAGATTTTAAACTTGTTAAATAAAAATCTCCAACCAAATTTAAAAGCTAGCAAGTACAAATTTCAAGGAGCAGTAAAGTTCATAAGCTGAACAAAAATTATATATAAAAAAATAACAGGAAATAGAGTAAAAAAACGAAGGGAGAAAATTCTAGGTGCATTAACACTAACTGCGTGAAGCAAAAACAACAAAACGCTAAAAAATAGGCTTCGAAATCAAATCGATTAAAGATATTTAAACTGCATTGACCACAATTAATACATCATTGATGTTTTGAAATTTTTAAAAAAATATCAAAACTCAGGTGCGATACACCAGATCTTTCAGAAATATTACAAAAATGGTTAATGTAACTACGAAGCTTTGTACCTCGTAATGCTCGCAATATGTTCTTCTTCGTTTCACTTCCTCGAACAAACTGCAAATTGATATAAGAAATTGAATAAATCTCTGTAACATTAACATATTTGAAGAAAATCCATAGTTCTTATAACGATTCACTTCAATCTAGGAGAATTTTTTTAAAAAATTGATAGATCTAAAGAAAAATGAAGAGATATATCTATCTTTCAGATGGAGAAATCAAAAACTACACTTCACCTCGCACTTCGATTACTTCAGAATTGAAGAGAATTTCATTCTCTCATCTCCGCGGCAAATATCAGGGCAACAATGTAATTTTTCATTGGATTGCAGGGGTTTTAAAATTATCACGCTGAGGAGTCTGTGAAATTATAACGGGCTTATAGTATGGGCCTAATTTTGTTGTAAATGAACCAAGCATGGAATATTGCTGGTTTATTAATTCATATTGGTTACAGCCAAGACTGCGATGCGATGGATGAATAGTCCAGAGCCAGAAGCGAGGGGTAGATCCAATTGAACTCAGAGCAGGGACTCGAGGAAGGGGTGAGATTTTTTTTTTTATCAAATCTTGTTACTTATCAAGTTGGATTTGATATATTATGAGATAGGAAATAATCTAGGATAAGGAAGGAAACAAGATTTATATTTAAAATAGGAGATAATGTTTGCTGGGTAAATTGCATATATCACCCTTGTGAAATCCCGTGTTAGCTAATAACCCCCTGTGAAAATTTTTTAAGCTAATAACCCCCTGTGATTCTAGATTTGTAGCATACACACCCCTTCTGGCTAAAAAATGACGAAAATGCCCTTGACTTTTATGAACTATTTAATTTATCATTTATTTTATGTAGGGGTATTTTCATCATTTTTTAGCTAAAAAGGGTGTGTATGCTACAAATCTAGAATTATAGGGGGTTATTAGCTTAAAAAAATTTCACAGGGGGTTATTAGCTAACACGAAATTTCACAAGGGTGATATATGCAATTTCTCCATGTTTGCTATATGAGAGACTCTCTTAGGGTTCCGAGGGCTCTCTCAGAATCTTCTATAAATATCAGGTTTTCTTCATTCTTAGAATCAATCTGATACACACATATAATACGCACTTTGTTGCATTCTCTTTTTGAGTTTTCTTCTCCAATAAGCCCTATACTGACTTAAGCATCGGAGTGACCATGCCGAAAAACTCTTTCGGCGCCCATTCACGAGTTGTTTATTGTGTGCACAAAACTGGGCAGGTTGTGAATACATGGTGAACAGGAAGAAGATCTAGCTGTAAAGGTTGCGACATCTACCCAACCTTTTTTCGGTGATATCAGTGCAATAATCTAACTTCTAATCGGACGTTGTGAGTCCTGATTTGGTCATTCGTTATAATATCCTCGGAATTGGATTCATCTAACATAAATTTAACCAATGTAAGAACATAGAAAATAAATTCTTTGAATGATATGAATATAAGATTATATCACTGAGAATTGAAAAAAACATTTTTAAAATGAAGGAAAGTTGAAATATAAAGTCTGAAAGCTGAAGGAACTAAAGTAATGCTGGAAAAAAAAAATTGAACTAAAGTGATTGAACTAGAATTAAAAATTAGAAACTTGAAGCTTGAGATTGAAGTTGCAGAGATTTTCTTTGTTTTGTTGATGATGAGTTGCTGATTTTTTGGATATTGTGATTTTGCATTATTTATATCATTTTAAAATTTAGTTCATCGAGTGAGTTTCTACAACAACTGCTTGCATCCACTAACCCACTAACTGCAGCACTAACAGTCATGCTAAATACCCCACTAATATGTAACTTCTTTGACTTGGTATTCTTATATCTCATTCCACTTTCTTTCCCGAGTTGGTTCCTTGAGCTGGTTCCTTGACTACCCAGACTGTCGACCAATTTTTTTGCAGTTCCTGCAGCCTTCTTGAGCTTTAATTCACCAAGGTCCATCATTAAATGCTAAATAGATTACGTGATGAATTAATGAGCCAAATTAATTTATAGTACAAACAAATGCCCCCCGCAGGCTTTTGGCCTAACCGGACAATATGTCTGGATATAATACCATTAATTGACTTTATTCTCCCACGATATTTTGGCCCAGAAGACCAATATGCTGGTGAAAACATGTTTTTTGATTCCACATTTCTACAGTGATATAAATTGTTCATTGGCCCCTGAGCCATGGTTTCTCTAGGATGCAAGTACTTCCTTGAACTTCGCATTTTGGTTCGTCGAGGATGCAAATGGATTTTTGGTCTTCCAATGGTTCTCTGATACACTCTGTACTAAATTTTGTAGTTGTACATGAATTGTATGATAACCAAAGGCTGAGGGAGATATGGTGCCCCCGAGCATTCATAGAACTATTTGCTCGGTTGATGGTTCCCCGTAGTCCTGCAGAACACTTTTGGTTAGTGATAAAAAGTGCCAAAAACCTGGAATCTTACTGTTATACTTTAGATTTTGAGGAGTTTTTTTCCACACTTCTTCCAATATCTTGGGTGGTGAAGTGTATCGCTCAAAAACATTTTTGGAATTGGGGTACACCGAGCGGCGATTTTCACCAGCTTGGGAGTTCCCCCTTGATCCTCCTGCTTCATTGGATTTTGGAATGCACCTCGAATCTCCTTTCTCATGGAAGACATATTCACAATGAGTTTCAGATGTGTTTCTCACATAAACTCTACTTACCCTGAGTTTTTTCATCTCCTCCATAATGTACTTCATCGTAGTCAGTACAACATGGTGAGTTTCCTCCATTTGTCGAATGAAATTCATCATCATAAAATTCATCTCCTCGATTTCCTTTGTGGCAACAGATTCAATATGTCCAGAAGAAACTACTACGGTTTTGAAAAAGTTTTTGAATTCACCACTTAGTCGCACATTCTATTTTGTATTTTCATAAATTTTATGCACAATTCCTTCACCTGCTCCACCACGTTCTTCTATTTTCTCAGTAAAAGAGGACTGAGAAATCCGTATTTCATCTTATAAAGCATAACCATATGAACCTGAAAATTTATGAGCACCATATTTTCCATGTTCCCAAGAACCTGAAACATAATAATCAGAATCTAAAACATTAGAATATGTATCTACATCATATATCTAACTATCTCTTAGCTGCTTCTCCTTCCAAATTTTCACAAACTTGTTGGAAAAATATTCTCGTTAGCATCCATTGAGTCCCACTGGGCGTGCCATTTGTTTGGATCATAGCGTGTGGGCGCGCCAGGCACAAATCGTGCCAAATTTGAATAAAAAGTGCAATAATCCAACTTCTAATCGGACGTTGTGAGTCCTGATTCGGTCGTCCGTATCACCTTCTTAGAATTGGATGCAACTAACCGAAATTTAACCAATGTAATTGAAGAACATGGAAAATAAATTCTTTGAATGATATGAATACAATATTATATCACTAAGAATTGAAAACAACATTTTTACAGCGAAGGAAAGTTGAAATATGAAGTATGAAAGTTGAAGGAACTAGATTAATGCTGGAAAAAAATAGAACTAAAGTGATTGAACTAGAAATAAAAATTAGAAACTTGAAGCTTGAAATTTAAGTTGTAGAGATTTTCTCTGTTTTGTTGATGATGAGTTGTTAATTTTTTGGAGATAGTGATTTTGCATTGCTTATATCCTTTTAAACTTTAGTTTCCCGAGTGAGTTCCTACAACAACTGCTTGCATCCACTAATCCACTAACAACCATGCTAACTACCCCACTAACATGTATCTTTTTTGACTTGATTTTCTTATATCTCATTCCACTTTCTTTCCTGAGTTGGTTCCTCGATATGGCTCCTCGACTACCCAGGTTGTTGACCAATTTTTTTGCAGTTCATGCAACCTTCTTGAGCTTTATTTCACCAAGGTCCATCGTTAAAATACTAAATAGATTAAGTGATGAATTAATGAACCAAATAAATTTATAGTACAAACAACTTATATATAGATATAAATTCAAATTTTTATGATCATCACATTTTTGTAATGAACCACAATCGTCGTTTGGGTTCTAGATACAACAACGATATGATCGATCAATTTTGTGCATAATTTTAGACAATGTTTCTTGATTTTCTTATCATGCATGTTGTGGGAAACATAGTTCTTTTTTGGTTTCCCCAAAGCGTCGTTTTCGAGTAGCTGGAAAGGAAAAGCTGAGTTCTATATATATGCTTTGACTGCCGTCGGATTCACAAGAAGAGGACATTAAGGGAGTATTGACAAAAATATTATGATTTTTTACTAGAGAAAATATATGTTTTAAAGAAAAGATTAAATTTATAAAAATTAGGAAAAATGAAAGATATGTAGTGTTTGAAAATAAAAATAAAAATCTGAAATTTTTTTAATGTAGAGTATTTGATAAATGATTGCTTCTCATCATGCTAGATTTTTAATAAATTAATAGAAAAATATCTTTATTACAGAACATATCTCTCTCTTCATTTATTTGACTGAATGTAAAGAGTAACTTTTTGAATTGGAAAAAAATATTAGAAGTAAGAGTGCTCAAAAGAATTTTTATTTGTTTACCAAAATACCACAATCACTTTTGAAAAATCAATATCACCCTGAGACTAACTTTGATATTTTAATTAAATTGAGTAAAAACAAATGAATAATCCAGTGATAAAAAAAAAACCAAAATTGGTTTTTTAAGTATAAAGTGAAGAATCAATTTATTTAATGATTACAAACATTCATTAAAGTAGCTCAAGATATATGTAATGTTTTGAAAGATTACTTGAAGAAGAGAAAGCAAAACATCCGCACTAATCCATTTCGAAATTTCAGTTGAAACAATGATGTGAATCACACATCCAACAAAGTTGATACCGAATGAAAGGAACAGAGGATGGAGAGATTATGATAAGAAGAAGGGTAAAAGTGAGCTAAATGTTCTTCTTTTCTTTATTTACGTGAAAGCTTGTATTTATACATGCTAGTCTCGGCCTTATTGGTTTTGGGCTTTACTAATTACAACTCAGTCATTATACAAAGCCTTAATAAATCCCATTCAATTACACTCAAACTTTAATAAAATCATTATGCCATGAAGGTGGTCTTGTGATTCTTTGAGACTCCATATGTGCTCTTTGTGTTACTTCCATTTCCATTTCAGCACTTGAACTATTATCATTGTCTTCCCCTTCAAGCATCACCTTGCCCTCAAGGTCTTTGTCACCGCAGAGGACTTGAAATCCTGACAATTAAATCCATGTGGCATTCTCTGGATAAAGTCCCTCCCATTGCACTAGAACTTGAGATTCCATCCTTCCTTTAACAACTACATTACGTTGATCCACAACTGCCACCAGTTTTACCAATGGCTTCCCTTCATAAAACTGAGATGGTAAGGTTGCAATATGGATATTTTGATCTTTCCAAAACGGTTTAAGCAGGGAGATATGAAAAACTGGATGAATACTTGCAGTTTCGGGCAAGTCAATACGATAAGAAAAAATACCAATGCGAGCTACAACCTTATATGGACCATAGAATTTCCTGTTCAGCTTGTTTTATGGATGATTTCATAATGAAGTTTGGCGATAGGGCTACAACTTCAACAATATCAATCACCCACAACAAATTGCAATTTTTTATGGTGTTTGTCTGTCATTTGCTTCATGCGATTCTGTGTACTGACTAAGTTTTCACGCAGCTGCCTCAATATCTCCTCTCACTATTGTAAATTATAATCCACAGCTTCCACAGAGGTGGATGTCAATGCATATTGAATAAAAACGAAGAGGTGGTCTCCCATAAACCACTTGAAATGGAGAAAATCCTATAGAAGTGTGAATTAAATTATTATAAGAGTACTCTGCCCAAGGTAAAATTTACCCACTCCGAATGCTTGTCCATCACAAAACAGCCCAAATATTGTTCTAATCCATGATTATTAACCTTAGTTTTTCCATCCGTTTCTGGGTGGTAAGAGCTAGTATGCTTCAAAGTGGTGCCACTGAGATGGAATAACTCTGCTGTGAAGACCCGAAAAAATCTTTGAAAATTAGTGAGCGGTTGAAGGACAAAAGTAGTCTGAGTTGAACAACTGAACTGGACCAGTCGAAGAACAAGGGCAGTCAGACCAATCCAACTGACCAGTCCAGTTGGTGAGTCCAGCTTCAAATTCAACAGAAAATCTGGGATTTTGTAAGCGACATAATCACTCAAAATCAAGGCAAATCAATGGCATTAAATGGTGTGCAATCGGATTTGATCCTATAAACAACACTCAGAATTCTGATTAAAAGTTACACAAGATTCTGAGCAAATACACACAAAATTCGAGTGAGAGAATTCAGTCAAGCATTCAGTCGAGCTTCACCTCAAGAACCGAAAATTCTATTATCAATGTATTGTAAGTGGGCTTACTGTTTTAAATTTGATATTATGATTTAAACGATTCTAGCATATATGTTTTGCATTTAAATATGAATTCGAAATATGATTTTTGATGAACTAATGCTTGTGAACTAGTGGTAGCAATATATATTTGGAATAATCTGCTCTGTTTCTGTTTCTCTTCTGTTTCCTCACACTTTAGACGATAAAAATATAAGAGACTGTTATCAGTTAGCCACAAAAATCATGAGTAAACTGGTGCATAATTTGATTGTAATTTTGTTAATATATATGATTTTAGTTCTGATATGATACTGTTTATGTATAAGATTTCTGTTAAAAATTGATGTTATAAGCTAGGATATTTCTCTTATTTACAGAGTGACACCCATATCACTCACCCACCCAAAATCATCTCAGATAGAAATGAAGAGGAGATTGAAAAAGATGAACAAAACCAGTTCTAGGGCTGGTGGAGAATGATTGAGACTCTGATGTTGTTTAGTTATGTTTATTTCAGCCGCTGCAATTAAACTCAGAAAATTTCGATTTGAACTATATAAGGAATTTGCTTCCAGTCTATGGAATGACTTTGTAATCTCAGTTTATGAATGGAAATATTGAATATTCTTGAAATCTGTATTCCGAGACTTGTTGTTTAATGTAAATACGTCAAAAAACACCGATATTAACTAGGTCGAGTTCCGGACGTGACATTGAAGTGGTGTCAGAGCGAACCAGGTTTCATAAACTGAGAGGAACCAAGTTTTGAAAACTGATGGAAACAGTTGGGGAAAAATACTGGACCAATCGAACTGGTAGAAACAATTGGGGAAAAATTGGACCAATCGAGCTAGTAGATGCAGTTTGGAAATGAATCAGTCAAACTGGTAGAAATAAGTCGAGTTGGGAAACTGGACCAGTTGAACTTGTAGAGACCAGTTGGGTACTCTACAGTCATGCAAGTAAGGAATTAGTTGCCTAAAAATGTGATACAATTGGAAGTGTTTGTGAGGCTCGAAAATATTAAGTTATTAATTACGGGATTTAAGATTTAAATTCCGAATATGAGAAAATATTACTTTGAAGAATTTGAGAAATTAGAAATTTGATTTCGGGTAGAAAATATTTAATTTGAGGATTTTCGGATTGTAAGATTTTAATATCCAGAATTCTTAAATTAAAAGATTAAAATTATTTGAATTGATATTTATGAAATTTAAGATGTGAATTCCAAGATTAGAAATATCAAGGATTTAATTTTAGGATGAAATCCGAGCAAGGACCCGTTTGCATATATTGAGAAGTTCAAGGACTAAAATGCGATAAGGTCCGATATTATTTAATTTTAATCTGAGAATATTTAATTTGAGAATATTTAGAGTTTAGAATTAAATTCTAATATTCTTAAATTATTTAGGATAGAAATTGAATTAAATCGCTTGTTCGGGGACTAAATTGCAATTTTCCAAAAGCTTAGGGGCCCAAGTGCAATTCCCTTGCAAGTGGGAATCACACGTGGTATTTATTAAGCAATTGTGCATAATTCATTCAGAATGGAAGTCAAGAAACCGAGAGCAAAGTTGGAAGAAAATTTCCAAGCCAATTTTGATCTTTCAAGTCCCGATTAAATTCAATCCGCTCGTTAGAATTTTTGATTGATTGTATATTTGCGATCACGGCTCCGAGTGCTGCGTTTTGACGTAAGTTTTAAGAATTTCTACCATGTTTGAATTTTAAGTTGTTGTTAGAATTAAGATTTGATTGTATAAATGTGTTCTAGCATATACGACGATAGCATATCTAAGACGGATCGAGAAAAGATCGTCATTTGAGCATGTTTTTGAATTATGGAATGATTTTTGAAATTATGAAATTTTAGCTATGGGATTTCAAAATTGAGCTGATGAATTGATGTTGGTATTGAGTTGAGATGATTAATAAGATTGATGTTATGCTTATGGAAATATCGAATTTGAACTGTTACGCTGTCGGTTTGTGTTTGTCGAATATTTGGAATAAATGCAGCTGAGTTCGAATTTTCAGCAATGAAATCATCATGATATGAGTTATATATCAATGTATAGATGATGATTAAGTTGTTGGAATTGTCGGTTTCGAATTACGGTGTCGTCGATTGGAATTTTGATCATTTGATCAACATTTGAAGTGTTTAAGCCTTGATGAATTGAAATGAGTTTGAGAACTGATATGATATTGTTACACACTTCATTTCAGACTTGACTATATTATAATGAGATTGAATCAACGATTATAGAAGTCAAATAGACGAGTCAAGTTCGAATGACTTGAAGTGTTGAAGTTGAATCAAGAACACCTCCAAGTAGCACCGATTGAAAAGAACAACATTTGATGACAGATTTGGTAAGCTTGGATTGATCAGAATTTGCAAGACTTTGCAACGATTCACGATTTTTGAATCACGATCAAAGGTATGAATAGACATTAAATAAGATGGGAAGAAAAACTCGAGATCGTTTATGATTATCGAGTTTCCTAAAATCACATACTTATTTGTTTAAGTGCTCTTATGTGATTTATTTGCTATTGTTGCTATGAATGATTATTAAATTTTGTGTACGTTCAAGATGTTTATCAGTATGTTTATGATTTAATGCATCAAGATTATGTTGCATTCATCTTGAACCCTAACTTGAAAAACACAGAGGGCTGAGTGGCCTAGAGTGCATATGACGTTTGGAGGGCTGTAGTTGCCTGGCACGGAATGTAGATTTACTTCCAGAGCTAGAAGACTCACTATAGTTGCACCAAAGTCAGGGAAATTGAGATATTTAATGCCACCTCGATTGGGTAAGTTGGTGGTTGGTTAAAGATTTTATTTCCCCGGGATCCCAAGAACTAAGATTTATTGGTATCAGATTTGATAGCCTATTCCTTGAAACATGCATTGCATTTATGCATTAACCTAGAGATTTTTATGGTTTAGAATATGCAATTATAAATGCTAGAATGTTGTGAAAGAGTGGGTGCCCAGTGAGCCAACTTGTGGCTATGGGCTTTGATGACTCTTTGTAAAAAACAATCTTTTGTTTAATATAATTTACACTTTTATTAATGGCAATGACTTTATCTTTCTTCATATTGTTATATTGTGATATACTATTGTTGTTTTGATAAAGACCTTGAATATACTATAGTGTATGTAAGATGTGGTAGAACATGGGGATGTCTATCATGAAATACATCTTATAGTCACTGTATATTCTAAACTGTTCCTAGTCGATTGAGCCGTCCGATAATAAGGATAAGGATCGCTCGAGTTTGAGACTAGCATTTGCGATGCGGAGTACCACGTTTCATTGGTAGGGAACATGGAGATGTTCGAAGCATGCAAATGGATATTCATAGGATGAATAATCGAACTACCCTATCCGGACTTTCCAAGTGGTTATCACTTATCGAGTGGATAAAGTCCGCGGTTTTGGTTGTACACCATTAGTCCTTACTACTTGAAACATCATGGAGACTCTATATGCTAGTACTGTGCTTTGACTCGTTTACCGACTCTATGGGGGTCATCAGGTGTCGGGATTGAGTACAGTTACAACACATATAGGAGTCGATGCATTGTTGTCAAGGATTCACCACATACTTGCGAGTGTGGATATCCTATGCGATCTGAGGAGATATTAGTGTGACGAATCTCTGGCCAGAGTACTTGATGTGATTTAAGAAATGGTTTCTTAGTAGCACATGCGATGTCACTAATTTGATCTTCAAGATGTATTGCATAGTTATCGAATCTTGAGCGACTCTCGATATACCAATGGTTGTTGATTCGATCGGGATATATGGATGAAGGGACCGTACTGTACGCTAACCAAAATCTACTGGTTCTTGTAGGCACTATCAGTGATACCTAGGGAATCATGGGGCGATGTTGCTAGGCGCTTTACCATGATTCGTTGGGCAAGTCGGAAATCGTTGTTCCGAGTCACAAGGAGTTGTGAGCCCACGGCTAGCTGTATCCCTGAACCATTGAGGGTCACACAGTGTAATGGAGTTTTAATTCCCGTTGAGATAGTTAAATTTAAAGAGTTAAATTTAATGAATAAAGAAGTTGGACTTCTTAAATAAGAGTAAGGGAGTAGGATTTCCTAAAATGACATAGGGATGTATATTTTTGAAAACCACTGAATTCAGATTCAGGAAAATTTATCTTGACTTTAAAATGTGCAGAAATGGTTTCTGTGCACATTGGTAAAATCGGTTTATCAATCGGAGTCACGATGAATTTTATATTAATTTCTGAACATGCGGGCTTTGCTTGTCGGGCCTCAACTTATGACTAATGGGCCCTAAGGTGTTAGTGGCCTGCATTATAAATAAGTTATTGCAGTAAAGAAATTACACACAACTGGTCATAATTTGAGAGACAGAAAATCGAAAACCCTAGCTCTCTCTCAAAAGAAATTCGGCCGCCCCCCTCCTTCTCTGCGTGAGAAATTCCGGTCTGTGATTTTGAATTGCAGTCTGGAATAGCGAATCAAATTCGTTTATTCTCTTCGTAGAAAACTTCTGATAGATTTTCTAGTGCAATCTATCATAGGGATTAAACCTCCATTCGTGGACCTGATTGAAGGACAGAATATTCATCAGTTCCAGGGAGAGACAACAAGAGCAGATTAAATCTGTTGGTGTCCAATAATCTCGCTTCGAGATTGAAGGTAAAATTTAATAATAGTTATTTAATTTTACACACACACTTATAATTTAATCGTTAAACGGTTGATACCCACACTATGGAATTGTTTCATAATAAAATTTTAAACTTCCGCTGCACCGGGTATCAATCGTGATTGATCTGAACGCCAGTTTTACAACATGTTGTGATATGCCATTCTAGATATGAATGTATTGATATGCTTAATATGATATTGCTTTAGATGACTAGCTATGCTTTAAGGATTTAAGAATGGAATATATTTCTATGATTACATGTTGTTACATGTTTTGATGATTTATAATTCTTATAGCATATAGATTCAATATGCTTATATGGTGTATATGCATGTCTTTCATACTGACATTTATTCTTACCGGAGTTATCCGGCTATTGCTTTGTTTGTATGTGTGCATTGCATCAGGTTTGGGGCATGAGCGAGTCAGAAGTGGCTTGGATAGCTCGAGATTGAGAAAGATTAGCATGTGGTGACTTCGGGCTAAGAATAGATTGCTGTCAAATTCATGTTAGAAGGTGTTGGTTTAGTTTGAGCTTTGAAAACTTAGAATTGAGTTTATTGGATTGCACCTTAGAAACATGTATGCAATTTTTCAGATTTGAAATAGCCCTAGCAACTTTGATCTTTGTTGTAGCCTTTTGTAATTTTTGTAAATTTCTGCACCGACCCTTCTTGGTAGAATGTGTATAACACTTTACTGAAAACTTCGATTAGGGTGCGGTTTGCGGCATTGGAAAGCTAAGACAAAGATCTCTGTTATGTTTATCATTTTACCAGGTTCTGTCCGAAACCCATGCGCGGGCGAGCCTAAAGTGGGGCGCGGGCGCGCATGGGATCCTGAAATAAAAAAAAATTGGTTCTTTCTGCGATGTGATTTTGCGTCGCCAAATGTATATTTTTGCATCGCCAAATGTTCTGGTTAATTTTATTTAGATTGAGTTATTATTGTCTCATTAATGATGCTTATTTATTAATTGCCCCTTAAGATGAGATTAGCACCCGAGATCCCCACAACAGGTGGTATCAAAGCGTAAAGTCTTGGATTAAGATAGAAGTTGAGCAGGGTAGATTGAGTCGCATGCATTTATGGTATTGAATGATTATGATTTACTTATTCGACCCTGATTGTTGATTGACCACTGTTTGCTTTACTGCTATGAGAATTGCATGCTTATATGCTGATATGTATGTCTGATTTATTGAATTCATTAGAATAAGTGAATTCGTTGTAAGCATGTAATATGTACAAAAGCATGAGAATGTGCAAGCATGGGTTAGATTCAGAAGCATGAGATTATATGTTGTATACTGAATTGTCTTTTATAATCTCTGCATTATATATTGCTTTTTTTATCGAAAAAGACAGATTGTGCAGATAGTATGAGAACCTCAGACAGAACAGAACCGCAGACATAAAAAAACAGTGTTTAGGTAAGTTTTTCAGCGGATCGATATAATGATTGCCCTGAGGAGTATGTTAGTTGAACAACTCCAGAGTTATTAATCACCAACTCAGCAAGATACAAAATTTGCTATGCATAGAAAGGGGTTGAGTTGAAAAGATGGATCAGTTGTTCAAGTGAAGAATATTCAGATGAACATAGAAGCAGCTTGATTTTATATCAACTCCATGGCTTAGCAAGAATTTGGTGAATTTGACAGAAGAACTTATGGAAGAGCAGACGTATTGAAATGTTTTGGCAAGTAAGTAAACAGAATTGTTTCTTTCCGTATATGATAGAGAAGATATAAAAGCAGAATTTTCAGAATACAAACATAACAACTTGAATGAGTTGATTGAAGCCAGTGACAGAATAAAGAAACTAAAAACCGGTTGTAGAAAGCAGAGTAGAATTTTCTTCACGCCTCTGTAATTGCGAAAAACTATGATCATCACCTCCACTACAACTTCCATAGCAGTATAGCTATGAATCAAGAGATAGTGAGAATATCAGCAAAGATCGATTCAGCCTAAACTCCAGCAGATGAAGAAATATAAGCATAGCTCCACTAGCTAAAACAGATCAAGAGAAAATTTGAATGACAGATACTTTCATAAGCAATAAGAAAGTATAGAAAATGAGGCTCAAGTTGCACCAGATAATGAGATTGCAGGTAATTGAGCAATTGACTGAATCTGCTTATATCTTGATTGCATAGCATACATTCATAGATCAATGATTTGTTATTCTACAATCTTTATATATTGAGCCTTTAATTGTATGTGCTGAGTCTTTGCCTTTGAGTAGATGGAAAATATTTGGTAGATTAGACAGAACAGATAAAATACAGATTTGAGGAAATAAGATTGAATGTGATAATATACGACTTGGGTATTAAGCTAGCATGCATTATAGATATTAATGCAATAACTGAGTACCAGTTAACATCTGATTGAATCCGTGCACTGATTAAGCAATAGAAATGATTAGAAAGTTATGATATGAGTTTCAAAAATTGGATTTTGTTATTTCGGTACTGGTTATATCACGATGACCGTAGAAGAATGTCGAAAGAATTCTAGTCGATATACTGAACTAGTATAGAATTAACCTAGAATTGACATATATGTCAGTGGTTAGAATGTACAGAAATAGTAAAATGACATATTCTGACCTTTCTACGATATGAATGCAGTTCTATATCGAGTGGTGTCTAGTACGAAAATCTTATGACAACTCGCATAGAATAGCACTACTTGAACTGAAGAACTCCAAAAACAGCAGAATATTGATTAGCAAAGCATTATTCTAGTACCGAAGTGATTATTAATTCTATGACAACAAGTTAAGTCGAAAAGATAATATTCAACTATTGTCAAAAGAGACTTAATAGCTAAACTCATGTCAATGGAGAATAATAAAATTCAGTTACAGTCGAGCTTTCTCTTCAATTTTGCTGAAGCTATTTCATCATAGAAATCACGATTCTTGAATTTCTTGATATCGATTCTGAGGTTTTTGTATTCGACCTCGATCGATCTTAATTGACTCTTATTCCTTTGCTAGAGTCTGATTTTATTTAATCGCTTAAGTTTTGATAGCAAGTGAGTTGTTTTCATTGTGCAGATTTTGTCATTCAGAATAATTGATTTTGGATGACCTTGACTTGAGCGAGTTTCTTTGATTTGAAATTTGAGAATTATTGATTATTTGATGTGTATATTCAGTATATGGTGAAGTTTTTGGCTCGTAACTGATAGATATTCTGATTTCGAATAACAACAAGATTTATGGGTTGATTGCATAAGTTTCCAATAATTGGGAAATAGAAAGAAGAAAATAGATGACTGCTTGATCAGTTGTGTACAGATTTGTAATTTTGTACTTTTGCGCTTGAGTTTCAAGACAGATACTCAAACAATCAGAATTGTTGCAATCCAAGCTAAACTCGATTGGTTGGAAAGATAAAAGCAACATTGATATTAGATCAAGCAATAAAAATTCGATTGAGAACGCTAGATTAAGATATAAGACAAGACAACAGATTAGAACGGATAAATTTTGCGGTGAATAATCGTTTGACTATGCCAGATATTATTGATATGGAATATCAGACTCTGAAAGAGGCATATGACCACAAATGTAATATCCATTCAGTTGTCTAAACATGTATGACTTACATGTAGTCATTACTTGGAAATTAATATTGGTGAAAGAAATGAAAGCAGATACGACAGAATTGACATTACCAATACTAAAATTTCAGTAAAAGAAGCAGAAAAGAACAACCCAAGTGGTTTCTGTAACAGATTATTTACATAAGAGTTGAAAGAAGATCAACTTTTCGAAAGATTTTAGTTCGAATCTACTCAAATCGTCATGATTTTAAAATTTAAATTGTAGTAGATTTCGACAGATTCAAGAATATTATGTATTAGACATGATACAGACAAAAAAAGGTTACATGTTACGAAGTTAGCAAGATGATCAGATTGCAGGAATTATTGAACTCTATTGTCGAGATAGAGACTTTAGATTTGTTTTTTAGATTGTGGAACTGATTGTCAAATGTTCTAAGCGTTAGGTTGTATGAGAATTCATTATACCATCCTCCGATTAGTGGAATATCAGATGTGATTATCCAGATTTCCGAGGATATGCTCAGAACTATAGTACTAGATTTGGTACTAGTTGATTGATTATTTGTCACTTGATTACTATAATTCCTATGACAGCTATCTGATAGATATAGAGACAGTATTTTGACTTTTATATGATAAGAAAAGCAAAATTGTCTTTATATTGAAACGATATTTCAGAAGTATCAGCTATCAGACCAGATATGAGTCAAGAAAAGATAGAAAATGTGAAGAATGCTTTAAACAGAATAAGAACATAGCAGCATAGACAAAGTTAGCAGAAGAATAAAAGATATAGATTTTGATATGTGAACAGAATGATCAACAAGAAAAATTGTTTTAGAGTACTATCCATTTTAGAGAGGGATTTCAGAAGTGAATCACTAATTGTTCTTGTGAGTAGTTAATCTAGTTTATTGATTCCTACTCATCAGATATACGAAATGTGATATATACGCATAAGCTGAAGAATATCATCTAGAATATGTATGTGAATTTAATTCAGATAAAGTAGAAGCCAATAACATTTTAAGAGAAGTAGACTAACCGATGCAGAGTTAGATCATGAGAAAGAGCAACTTAGATATAAGTTGACTCAGTGATTATATGAGAATAAACATCATTGAAGAAACGATCAGATAGAAGAATAATAGAAGATATCGGAATAGATATCTAAAGCTTACAGAATTGAAGTAAGTATTATTTCAGTCAACTATACAGTTTACGAGATTCAGTAATACGATCGAATGCGATTTCGAGGACGAAATCATTTCTTAGAGGGGAGAAATTGTAAGGCCCGAAAATATTAAGTTATTAATTACGAGATTTAAGATTTAAATTCCGAATATGAGAAAATATTACTTTGAAGAATTTGAGAAATTAGAAATTTGATTTCGCGTCGAAAATATTTAATTTGAGGATTTTTGGATTGTAAGATTTTAATATCCGGAATTCTTAAATTAAAACATTAAAACTATTTGAATTGATATTTATGGAATTTAAGATGTGAATTCCAAGATTAGAAATATCAAGGATTTAATTTTAGGATGAAATCCGAGCAAGGACCCGTTTGTATATATTGAGAAGTTCAAGGACTAAAATGCGATAAGGTCCGATATTATTTAATTTTAATATGAGAATATTTAATTTGAGAATATTTAGAGTTTAGAATTAAATTCTAATATTCTTAAATTATTTAGGATTGAAATTGAATTAAATCACTTGTTCGGGGACTAAATTGCAATTTTCCAAAAGCTTAGGGGCCCAAGTGCAATTCCCTTGCAAGTGGGAATCACACGTGGGATTTATTAATTAATTGTGCATAATTCATTCAGAATGGAAGTCAAGAAACCGAGAGCAAAGTTGGAAGAAAATTTCCAAGCCAATTTTGATCTTTCAAGTCCCGATTAAATTCAATCCGCCTGGTAGAATTTTTGATTGATTGTATATTTGCGATCACGGCTACGAGTGCTACGTTTTGACGTAAGTTTTATGAATTTCTACCATGTTTGAATTTTAAGTTGTTAGAATTAAGATTTAATTGTATAAATGTGTTCTAGCATATACGACGATAGCATATCTAAGACGGATCGAGAAAAAATCGTCGTTTGAGCATGTTTTTGAATTATGGAATGATTTTAAAAATTCTGAAATTTTTAGCTATGGGATTTCGAAATTGAGCTGATGAATTTATGTTGGTATTGAGTTGAGATGATTAATAAGATTGATGTTATGCTTATGGAAATATCGAATTTGAACCGTTCCGCCGTCGGTTTGTGTTTGTTGAATATTTGGAATACATGCAGCTGAGTTCGAATTTTCAGCAATGAAATCATCATGATATGAGTTATATATCAATGTATAGATGATGATTAAGTTGTTGGAATTGTCGGTTTCGAATTACGGTGTCGTCAATTGGAATTTTGATCATTTGATAACATTTGAAGTGTTTAAGCCTTGATGAATTGAAATGAGTTTGAGAACTGATATGATATTGTTACACACTTCATTTCAGACTTGAATATATTATAATGAGATTGAATCAACGATTATAGAAGTCTAATAGACGAGTCAAGTTCGAATGACTTGAAGTGTTGAAGTTGAATCAAGAACACCTCCAAGTAGCACCGATTGAAAAGAACAGCATTTGATGACAGATTTGGTAAGCTTGGATTAATCAGCATTTGCAAGACTTTGCAACGATTCACGATGTTTGAATCACGATCAAAGGTATGAATAGACATTAAATAAGATGGAAAGAACAACTCGAGATCGTTTATGATTATCGAGTTTCCTAAAATCACATACTTATTTGTTTAAGTGCTCCTATGTGATTTATTTGCTATTGTTGCTATGAATGATTATTAAATTTTGTGTACGTTCAAGATGTTTATCAGTATGTTTATGATTTAATGCATCAAGATTATGTTGCATTCATCTAGAACCCTACCTTGAAAAACACAGAGGGCTGAGTGGCCTAGAGTGCATATGACGTTTGGAGGGCTGTAGTTGCGTGGCATGGAATGTAGATTTACTTTCAGAGCTAGAAGACTTACTATAGTTGCACCAAAGTCAGGGGAATTGAGATATTTAACGCCACCTCGATTGGGTAAGTTGGTGGTCGGTTAAATATTTTATTTCCCCGGGATCCCAAGAACTAAGATTTATTGGTATCAGATTTGATAGTCTATTCTTTGAAACATGCATTGCATTTATGCATTAACCTAGAGATTTTTATGGTTTAGAATATGCAATTATAAATGATAGAATTTTGTGATATGCCATTCTAGATATGAATGTATTGATATGCTTGATATGATATTGCTTTAGATGAATAGCTATGCTCTAAGGATTTAAGAATGGAATATATTTCTATGATTACATGTTGTTACATGTTTTGATGATTTAGAATTCTTATAGCATATAGATTCAATATGCTTATATGGTGTATATGCATGTCTTTCATACTGAAATTTATTCTCATCGGAGTTATCCGGCTGTTGCTTTGTTTGTATGTGTGCATTGCATCAGGTTTGGGGCATGAGCGAGTCAGAAGTGGCTTGGATAGCTCGAGATTGAGAAAGATTAGCATGTGGTGACTTTGGGCTAAGAATAGATTGTTGTCAAATTCATGTTAGAAGGTGTTGGTTTAGTTTGAGCTTTGAAAACTTAGAATTGAGTTTATTGTATTGCACCTTAGAAACATGTATGCAATTTTTCAGATTTGAAATAGCCCTAGCAACTTTGAACTTTGTTGTAGTCTTTGGTAATTTTTGTAAATTTTTGCACCAACCCTTCTTGGTAGAATGAGTATAACGTTTTCCTGAAAATTCCGATTAGGGTGCGGTTGGCGGCATTGAAAAGCTAAGACAAAGATCTACAACTGATATGTTTATCATTTTACCAGATTCTGTACGAAACTCATGCGCGGGCGCGCATGGGGTCCTGAAATAAAAAAAAAAATTTGGTTCTTTCTGCGACGTGATTTTGCATCGCCAAATGTATATTTTTGCATCTCCAAATGTTCTGTTTAATTTTATTCAGATTGAGTTATTATTGTCTCATTAATGATGCTTATTTATTAATTGCCCCTTAAAATGAGATTAGCACCCGAGGTCCCCACAGTGTTTGTCACGCAAAATTCAAACGGCATAACTTTTGATCCATAATGAATTTTTCCTTTTCTAATATATCGAAGTAAACGTCTTTTCTATACACATCAATCTAATTCAATTTTGTAGTATTAATTCAATAAACGAACCCAAAATTCCATCTAAAATTCCATCGTTTAGATATAGATATCATCGATTTTGTGAAATTTTCCCATTTTTTCCCTAACTTTGAGGATTTTTCTTTTCCCATCTCTTGATATTTTTGCACCAAAGTTGGTACACTCCATACTCATATGTTCAAGAATTTTTGGGAAAATTTTCAAGTCCTTCTGATGCAGAAATCACATAGTTGATTTTTGCTCGTTTTGATAAACCTCATTACTTAGTCTAGTTGACTTCTATAATTTGTATATACTACTCCAGTTCATACGATTTAATAATCCAGTTGAGTAGCTTTTGATGATTCATTCAATTCAAGTTCGTACATGTAAACTGAATTATTTCTTTTTCTTTCTTGAGGGTAGGGAAATGGCCAACGAGATAGCTCAAATCAAGGAGTTGGAACGAGTAGTTGAACAACTTAGGAGTTTCAATGCAAATTTGCAACTCAGCAACCACAGATTGCATGAGCGAGAGGAAAAATCAAAAATGAATGTTGAACGATTGGCTTACTACATACATGAAGAAGAACAGAAACACCAGGAGACCAAAGCTGAGCTAGAGGAACTAAAAGCCAAGGAGGAAAAACTGGACGAACAACTGCTTGATCTTAAAATTTTAGTTGGGGCACTGAATACCCAAACAAGATATTGGAAGGTCAAGCTGAACATTTACAAGCGATGGTCGATCACTTGCAACCCCTAGTTCTAGTGATGGAAGAAGAAAAAGACCCATAGGAAGTAGAGGTCGAGGATGATCCAATGGACCTAGGACTAGGCGAAGTCATAGAATAGATTTGGACTAGTAGTGGTCTTTAAAAATAATTTTTAGATATATGTTTCCTTGCGCATTTCTTAAATTCAATTGTAATTGCACTTTGCTTAACATCAATAAAGATATTTGTTTGTCATCCATTGCTTTCATATTTAAATTGTGGGTAATTACTTGATCTTATGTTTCTAAAGTTTTAATATATGAAACCACACCCTTAGAAAAGTTGTCCCTTTGTAGGTAATGGCAGACCACACCCTTAGAAAAGTTTTAATTACTTAACCCATGCTACAACCACAATCGCAACCGCGACAACAAAAATAGAGATGCATCACCACCACTTGGTAGACTCAGTCAAGAAGAACTTGTGGCCATTGCGACTGTTGTGGCTACTACACTACAATGGATAATAAACCCCAATGGCAACCATCCATCGCCACCACCCCCAGCACAAAACAATGGGACTAAGAAGCACTATGAGTCCCTTTGTAGGTCAAGGGTTCCGAACTTCGATGGGAGTCCTGATCCAGAGATTGCACAAAACTGGATGAAGGAGATAGAGAATCATCTCCAACTTCTCGAAGTTCCACAAGAGTTCAAGGTGGAAGTAATAACACCTTTTCTGGTGGAAAAAGTAGCCAAATGGTGGGAATGAGTCTCACCAGCCTTGTTGGGAATGGGACCTATCACTTGGCAAAGGTTATGTGAGTTTTTTTAAAGCAGTATTTTCCAATAGTTGTTCGAGTACAAAAACTGTCCAAATTTGAGGGTTTGGTCCAAACACCAGACATGTCAGTGGTGGAGTACTCATCCAAGTTCCATGCTTTGGGAACTTATTCTCCAACGATCATGGCTGATAAAGCGTTAAAGATACTTTGCCTCAAGAAAAGTCTGAACAGTTGGATCCAATCTACCCTTGCTGTTATTGAACCCAACAGCTTTGATGAATTGATGGGAGCTGCCATCAGGGCAAAAAATGACATCAAGAGGCGTGAGGGTGAGAACAAGCTCAAGCTTCCCATGCCTGGCTCACAGCAACCACAGGGGCAACAGTTCAAAAAGCCCAAGTACTCAAGCTACTCGACAACCAGTAGCCAAACCAAGGGCATCGAGTCCTTACATCCGAGTAAATATAGACCCAAGTGTCCAACTTGTGGATTCAGTCACTTGGTTGAATGCCGCAAACACACATTGTTTTTGTTTTGGGAAGCTAGATCACCGCATTGCTCAGTTCCCTTTCCCGGATCCAAGGAATGGTCTAGCATGCACAACTCCAAACAAGCCCAAGGAGAACAAGAAAAATGCACGAGTCTATCCTTTGACTCAAGATGAGGCTGACAATTCCAGTGATGTCATACCAAGTACAACTCTAATAAATAAGTTGCCTGCTTATGTTTTTATTTGATTGTGGTTCTACACATTCGTTTATTGCTAAGAGATATGCTAAGAAGTTAGAATCAAACCCGATAACTCAGAACCATACATAGTAGAAAATTATGCCACCCAAAATTTAGAGACTTGCACTCTACATCAAGATGTCAACATCGGTATCGAAACTCAAGAGTTTAAGGCATACCTAATCCAACTGAACATGGTAGAATTCGATGTAATTTTTGGAATGGATTGGTTAGCCAAGAGCCATGCTGTGGTAGACTTTCATGGGAAGATAGTACCTCTCAAAGCTCCAAGACAAGAGAAACTCTTATTTCATGGCAAGAGAAAGGAGCATGTAAGACACTTCTCTCTGCTTCTCAAGCATGGAAAGCTTTGAAGGGAGGAGAAGAGGTTTACCTTATGATGATCAATGAAGTCAAGAATAAAGCCGAAGTCAGATTGGAGGACATATCAGTATTTTGGGAATTCTCATATGTGTTTCATGAAGAGTTTCCTGGAGAAAACCCAATAGAGAAATTTAATCCGAGATCAACTTGACACTCGGGGCAGCACCTATTTCGAAGACACCATACCGGATGGCGCCAGCGGAGCTCAAATAATTCAATGGCCAACTGCAAGAGTTGTTGGATAAGAAACAAATACGGCCAAGTGCATCACCTTGGGGAGCACCTGTCTTTTTTCTTAAAAAGAAAGACGAAAGCATGAGATTTTTTATCGATTATCAAGATCTGAATAAGATCACTATCAAGAACAAGTATCTGCTTTCGATGATTGATGATCTCTTTGATCGGTTAAAAGGAGCTAAGTTGTTTTCAAAGCTCACAGCTAATAACTCACGTGCAAATTTTTGGTCTAATTTTTTAGACCTCATTTCTCCGTCGTGATCAAAAATCATTTTCCAAATCATGGAACATTAACATTTTGCAACTCTGAATATGGCACCACAACGTAGAATTTCCATATTATTTCCCCCCCCCCCTTATTTGTACTCTATCTTGCATGCCTTACACTCCGTTCTTTGTATCTCATCTTGACCAATATCTTTCTTCATAAAATAATGCCAAACATCATAAATATCTTTAGGAATTTTAGTTTTAGCTTCCTCTAGGTCGTGCTTAATGTTTTCAAATTATTCACTTTCATCTAAATTAATACTTTGGCTAGAGTCCATGATTTTCTTCTCAAAAGTACCAAATCTGAAAATATTGTGTAAAAATATTAAAAAGTCATAAAGAGTTTATGAATTACCAAATCTGCTAAATTGGACTTCAAAATACAGCAAACTTACAGGGAGAATTGAGCTCTTGCAAAGAACTTAAAGGTTAGCATAAGTTAGGAAATATTATATAATAATATGCATTTGCCTCTTGTATTCAGAGTACTGATCAATCCTCTAAAACCCTCTAAAACCATAAATTGCATGAAAATAATTTTATGGTTTAAAAATATGGATGAATGAGCTAACGTATGTTTTTGGAACTACATGGGAGAAATTCGAACACTATGGGCCAGAAAGATCTTCATAATTTGGAACATCTTGACTTTGCACTTGAAAAAATTCGATCAAGAAAAGTATGTGCATATATACATAGATATAAAACAATTGAAATCTAGGCTCATAGTAAATAAACCAAGAAATCACTTTGAGATATCACAAATTAAAAAATTCATACTAAAGCCAAAATCCAAGAAACAACAGAGTTTACTAGAAATTTATGCTTGGGAATCGACATTCAGGCCATAGAGTATGCTTGAGAGTTGCGACCAATTCTTGAATCTAGGTTGGAACTAGAAGAAACTCTCGAGTGATGTTCTTGAATCTTGACTACAGGCGTCATCCCGCCCTGCCTCGATCAACAAAAAAAGCTCAACGAATAGAGAACTGCACCGGAAGGCTGCGAGGGTTGACATAGGGTTGGGTTTGCTAATTACATTCGTGAAATAAGAAAAAAAGAAAACATGAAAGGAAACTGTGAACTAGAAGACTAAAATTAATCAAGTAAAATAAAAGTAAAACCCTAATCTGGAGGGTTATCCCACCCCACCCTATCCCACAACCTGAGTGGGCTTAACCCGTTAGGCCCCGCCTTAAGATGGATTGGTATTTCAGCAACCAAGACTGTATATTTTACATGGCCGGACGGGCCAAGCCCATCAGCTCTATTTGTGATGGTCCTTATACATCCATCTTCTACCTTTAGTTTGATACTACCATTGCATTTTATCTCACAAGTATTATTGTTTCCCAACAACAGACTTCCACATTCATCTTCCTTGAAATCATAGAACCATTTTAGATTTGGACACATATGAAAAGAACAAACTAAATCCATCACCCAATCATTATGTGAACGTCCTGTAGCCACAAGTAACACATTTGATAATGCATATCCATCACTGAATACAGATGCATCTCTTGTTTCTTTGAGTTTGTCTTGATTCTTATTTTTACTTTTTATACAATCTTTCTTAAAATGTGTCAAATGAAACATTTCCAATTTTCCTTTTTTTCCTAAACTGTGATATGATCCTGTTACATCTTGCATATCTTTTTATTGACCTTTCACTAGTCATCAGTCCTTCACCATTTATATCTTCCTTATCATCGTGATTCCTCTGTAACTCCTTGGAGTTGAGTACGATTTCACCTCAGCTATTGTTAAAGTTTACTTTCCATAAATTATTGTATCTACAAAGTGCTCATACGATCATGAATAAAGAAGAATTAATCATATCAGTTAAGTAACTCAACTGATATAAAATTTTTCCCAAGGACTTTAAAGATGAATTTTTTCAAACTCCAAAAAGGAAAAACTGTTGGGGAATCAATTATCAAGTTTATGTGTGAAACAAAATATTTAAAGGCAAAATTAAAAGACTAAGTTAACTAAACTGGATAAAGTTGGACAATTGAACTGAATTACTCAACTGGACAAATCAGTCAATGATAGGTGTTGTTTTTGTCTATTATTTTATGATATTTTTCAGTCCATTTTGCATGGTTTTTACGTGCTAGGTTCACTCATGTTCATTTATTTTGGTATTCGTGCATTCGGCCTACTCCTCACTATTTTTGGTTAAATTGTAGTTATAAAGAAGAAATCTCGGATTTGAAGCAGAAGAGTGCGCTCAAGAGTGTCTGGTGGAAACTTTACAACCGAGGCAGAGTTTTGCGCACTCAAGCTTTCAATTCCATCCGCTCGAGCACACATGAAGAGATTTTATATCCTCAGATCAGAAAGTTGCTTGCTCGAGCATGCAAAGCCACCCGCTTGAGCGCGCTCGAGATAAGGAAAGTTATCTTGTTCACGGATTTTTAAATTAAAGAGGAGTAAGGGTTCTAAGGGGAATAAAAGAGATTTTTACGCAGAAAAATGGGGAGATGGAGATTTTGTACACAGCTTGGCGGATAGGGCAGATAAAAAAAAAGACCTTTGAAGAACGCGGAGATTTCTTTCACCTTCTCTCTTGAATTATTCTTTGGATGTTGAAAACAATTATTAGATTTATGTTTATGTTTATGTGGTAGAATTTTCTTCGATTAAGGCCACGAGATTGGGCCAAAAATGATATATGTTCGACACGTGGTTTCATGTTTAAGATATTTTGATTGTTTTCAATCATTAATTGTTGAACTTTCATTTTTCTCGTGTTAATGATTTGACCAATTATTTCATGATTTTTTGATTGATTCTAAGTCGAAAGATTAGGAATAGATTTTAGCTTTGCTTCAACAATTAAGACAAAGTTAAATAGACTAGAAATAGTATTTGATTTCATTGTGTAGTTTTAAGTGAAAAACTGAATTTCTCATAGAGATTGAATGCATTTGATTTTGATTAGAATTAAATAGAAATAATTAATCCGTCCAACTTGAATAGGTTTAACAAAATCTAGAAATTGTTTGTTAAATAAAATAAGAAAATTCACAGTGATAGGAATAAACACACTTACTAGCATTTGCTACGTGTATGCATGAATCAGCTCGATATCTTCGTGTGTCTTGGTCGTTTTATTTGAATTGAATTCTTATTTGAGACCTAGTTGCAAGATAATTTTCTATTTATTTATTTTTTTAATTATATTTTACATATTAATTGAATCTTTATTGAATACATCACACTCCCTTTATTTTACATTGTCTTTATTAAGTATAATAGTCAAATCTTGGTAATCAACTATTGGTCTTTGTGGGACGATTAGGACTTAAACTCGGTTTATTATAATTTGACCTAGTACACTTGCTAGTTCCAATTGATTTTGTCGTCAATTTTTTGGTGTCGTTGTCAGAAATTGATTAGTTGATATTAGGATTGATCATTTATTTGAGACTAGATTTCTATTTTTTAATTCAATTAATTTGCTAAGTGTTGAACATTTTTCTCTGTTCTGATTCTAGGTTCTGTAACTTCGTGCATGATCCGTACTCGAGACACAAAGGACCTCATACCGCTTGATTTGGAAATCGAGAGCACACTTTGAAGTATATGGAAAGCCCAAAAGCAGGTAAACTTAGTGCCTGAATTAGAGTTTAAGAAGAGCTTGAGACTGATACTAATCAGAAGTTGAGATGGCAAACAGAAACGAAAATTGTACAGTGTTGGATCTCATTCGACCTCCTATCACTGGATATGGGTCCAGTATCGTTCGTCCCACAATTGAGGCTAATAACATTGAGCTGAAACCTGCCATCATCCAGATGATACAACTTCAAGTGCGATTTGGAGGACATCAGGAAGATCCTTAATTATGTGCATCTGGAGTGATTTCTTTCTATCTGAGACACATTCAAGTTCAATGGGGTGACAACTGATGTAGTGAGACTGTGTTTATTTTCGTTCTCCTTTCAAGGGAACTCAACTGAGTGGCTTACAAAGTTGTCTGTCGGGTCTATCACGACATAGACGGAGCTTGTTCAAGCCTTCTAAACAAGTACTTCCCACTAACCAATATGGCACAGTTGTTTTCTGATATTATATCATATAAGCAGAAATATGGAGAGTCACTAAATTCAGCCCAGTCCATATTTAAGAAGATGTTGAGGATGTTTCCTCAACATAATCTGACACAAAGTCAGTAGACTCAGACGTTCGATAATGGAGCTGAACAGTCGGTACGATCCATGTTTGATGCAGCAGCGAATGGGAGTTTGTTCAGAAAAACCCCAACGGAAGCATGGGAGATAATTTGGAACATGACTGAAAGTAACATAAGATGGCCATATCATAAGAAAGAGAAGAAAGCCAGAGTCCTCGAGATCGATGCTCTGACAGCATTGACTACAAATATTGATGCCTTAACCCACCAAAGGTCACAAATGCACTCAACTCCTGTAAACCAAGTACAGGGGATGGTCGTCAAGGGACAGCTGAAGTTGGAAGGTGAATCAACAAATTTTGTGAGAAATCAAGGAAGGCAGCCATACAACCCATATAGTAACAGATACAATCCGGGCTGGAAAAATCATCACAACTTCTCTTTGAAATCCCCTGAAAATACAGCAAACCCATTCCAACCCCTAATGCAATCACAGCCACCTCAATTCTCCATGCCTTCGGGATTTCTGCAAGAGGAGAAGAAGCTGAGCTTTGAAGATGTTATGATGAAATATGTAGCTGGGATTGAAATAAGGATACAGATCAAGAGGTGATATTGCATACGTTGGAAACTCAAATGGGTCTGCTATCCAATCATCTAGCTGCAAGAGCACTAGGATCATTGCCTAGAAACACTGAGAAAATCCTAGGGATGTAAATGTTATCATGGTCGTGACAAAACCACAAAAGGAGGAACCTGAAAAGAGTGCCAAGGGAATAGAGACGGCGACACCAAACATTGAAGATTCAAAGGAGTACAAGCACAGCTCTGCAAAATTCTCAAATACAGGTAAGAAGGGTAAGAATTTAAACTCTGATGTTAATGTTGATGTTGATATTTCTAATCTTATTTTTCCGCAAAGATCTAAGCAATTACAGTTAGATTATCAGTTTAAAAAGTTTCTTGAAATTTTCAAGAAACATATTAATATTATTTTTGCAGATTTCTTGGCTCAAATGCCAAGTTATGCTAGATTCTTGAAGGAAATATTGAACAACAAAAGGAAGTTTAATGATCTAGAGATGGTGACTCTTAATTAAGAATGCTTTGCAGTGCTCCAAAATAAGCTCCCACCAAAGTTGCAAGATCCAGGGAGTTTCTCTATACCTTGTAATATCGGTTTTCTTCTATTTGATAATGTATTATGTGATTTAGGAGCGATTATCAATATCTTGCCTTATTCACTTGCTAAGAAATTAGGTATAAGATCTATTGACCCACCACAAAACATGCATACCACACAATAAAATATCTAGAGGGATAGTGGAAAATGTCTTAGTTAAAGAGGACAAGCTCATATTCCCAGTTGATTTTGTTATTCTTGACATGGATGAGTATTTTGAGGTTCCTTTTATTTTAGGGCAGTCTTGCTACAACTAAGCAATTAATCGATGCGCAAAAAGGAGAATTGGTCTTGAGGATGAATGATGAGCAAATTGGTTTTAATTTGTTTCAATCGGTCAAAGTTAGCCCAATTTTGAAATATTTCTTTAAAATTGATGTTGTTGATGCTTGTGTTGGTAGATGTATACAGGTAAAAGACACCCTTGATGTGGCTTCACGACCAGAGGATTCAAAACTTCCTGTCAAACTGTCTACCAAAATTGAACCTAAACTCCTGCCCTCATATTTGAAATATTTATTGTTGGATGATTCAAATATTCATGTAATAATTTCTGCATCTTTAATTGGTACAGATGAAATCAAGCTATCTAGACTTCTACGCGATTATATTCACACAATGGGGTGGAGCATTGATGATATTAAAGGGTTTGGACTAGGGGTGCAAACGAATCGAATCGAGCCGAATAATTGTAAAATTTTAAGGCTCGAATTTGGCTCGATATAAGTATATTCGAGTTTGAGCTCGATTCGAAGTTTGATAATTTCAAATATTTTGGCTCGAGCTCGGCTCGAAATGAAGTTCGAACTCGAGCTCGTCTCAAAATATGCGAATCTATTCGTGAACTATTGCTCGGATATTATGCTTCAAAAAGCTCGAAATATTCGAAAATTTTCGAAATGTATATATATTTATTATATAATTATATTATATTAATTAAATATTAAAGCTCGTGAACTATTCGCGAACTATCGAACAAAATAATTTTGGCTCGAGCTCGGCTCGAGAAAAAGTTCGAACATGTTCGAATTCGGCTCGAGTTTGATAAGTTCGAATACAAATCAAGTATTTATCGAGTCGGCTCGACAAGCTCACGAACAAGTTTGATTCATTTGCACTCCTAGTTTGAACCCATAGTAATGTTAGATGGAAGCAGAGCTGGTGGGAATCACGGCATTGACAGACATACATCCACAATAGTGGATGATCCACCTTGAGCTTAAAAAAGAAGTAAAGTCGGGCTATAGACTATAAATTTAGCGTTGACTGTGAGGCAACCTAGTGTTTTTCTTTCTTTCCTTTCCTTTTAATTTTTTCAGTCATTTCTCTTATTCTTTTTTAATCTCTCTCAAGCGGACAAAATTATCCGCTCGTGCGCGGATAGCTCTGCCCCAGTTTTAGAAATCACATAGAATGCTCTTGAGAGAGCAAAACTCTCCGCTCGAGCGAGGAGAGTTCTGATTTAAAAATAAATTTTACATAGTCGCGCTAGAGCACGCAACTTTTTGCACCCCAACGCGACAGGATCTGCATAAATATGTAGATCCCCTTTCCTCCCTCCCACTTTCTTTCTCCTAATATTCGAAACCCTACCCTGCGTCCTTTCCAATCGGATTTCTCACTTGCTATCTCTCTTTAAAATTGCAGGCTACTATCATGCAAGCACCTCGAGCTAACCCCTCTCAATCCATGCCGCCCAAAAAAGCTTAGGCAACACAGGCTTCCTCTTCCTCTTCTTCAATTTTTGGAGGGAAATTCATGTCAATTGAGGCCAAGAAACGGTATGATCATGCCAAACTTAATAAACGCCCTATACACGAGAGGGAAATTTTTGTTTCTCCTTGCTAATCAGGTGTTCACATTGATATTAGGGCTCTAGGATGGGTGACTTTTGTACACAACCGAAGGCATCTGTGGTGGGCATCGTTCGTGAATTTTATGCTAATGCGGAGTAAAGAGAAGAAAACAAAGCGTATGTGAGGGGTAAATTAGTGGAGTTTGACGAAGACACTGAATAGCATGTTAGAAACCCCCGACGATTGATGATATGATGTTTCAATCTTTCAAAGAAAATCCGAACTTTGATGTGTTAATCACTGAGTTGTGTTATGCGGGAGATCAGTGGAAAAATACCAACACGTTCATACACTTTTCGGAAAGATACTTGCATGTCGAACCGGCACTCTGGTATACTTTCTTGACAAAATGCATGATGCCGGTGTCGCACACTAGTGACGTTCACAAGGAGCGATCTGTGTTTGTGTATGCTATCGCTAAAGGCTTCCCGATCAACGTTGGTCGTTTGATTCACTCACAACTCCGTCAATCTATTTATACACCTTATATTGGCCTATTTTTTCCTACAATCATCACTGAGTTGTGTGCCCAAGCTGGAGTGTTCTTTTGAGACGATGAAGAATGGATCCAACCTCTGAATCCAGTTTATGACTCCAATTGGTAGGGGAAGAAGGGAAAACGTGATCAAGACTTCTCATCGTCCGTGGCTGCTGACGCCGGCTTCAGTCAGCAACGACAACCAGCTCCCTTGCCTCCACCACCCCGTCGTATTCCAATCATTGCCAAAGTTGACGATAAGTGCGCCTGGGCCGCCTATCAGAATGAGTGCCAATTGATTAATAGCGCATATCTCACTTCCATGGATGTCGTGATGCAATGAATGACGACAGAAATGGGCTTGGACCATCACTCTATCCACAGTCTTTGTCGTACCCATCGCATTTCCAATTCCAATATGTCGCTCCACAGAGAGATTTCGATGATGGTGTGCCACCCTTAAGGAATATGAGGACAATTGACCACGAGATTTTTTTTATTTATTTCTTTTTCATTACGTTTCCTTTCTCATGCATTGCCTACTTATGTGTTTGCATTTTGCATTGTGTTTGTGTTTATATCATTGGGGACACTGTTGTGATCTAGTATGGGGAGGGGGGGTTAACTCTTCAATTCGTCTATTTTGTTTAGTAATCATGCATGTGTCAGTTCGTGTCAAATTCGTATGATAAAAGGGTAGCATACGCCTGTGATGAATATGAAGAATGCCACATAGTATTGAGGTTTGATACACATGTTGTATACCTTTAGTTGAATTGAGACACCTATGATTGCACCATGATGAGTTCTATAAAAAAATTGTTAAACCAATGAATTGTACCAAAAGTAATGAAGTTGTGATTGCTTGATTATTCCACGACACTATGTGTTTGGTGAACTCGAAATGTAATCCCGTGATTTTTTGTTACACACTAGTAACACTTATGTGATCTTGGCTCATTCCTTGGCTTTAATATAATTGGTCCAAACTTTTAGAGACTAAAATTGTTGTGACACCCTCAATAAGCCCTACAAAATGAGATCTATCCATATGCGCACCTGTAGAAACGAGGTTTCTTGCAAAAAAAAAAAATCCGAAAAAAAGAGAAAAGAAGGAGACTGAAAGGTGAAGAGAGGCCTTGGAGATGAGGATTTAAATCCTAATCCAACCAAATTCAAGGCTAAATACTAGGTGGAATGTATGGAGTTGACATAAGCTGGGCGCAAAATCTGGCGGTGCACGCAAAATATGGCTCACTTACACTTACTTCCTAGCCCTAGTCTTTGAACTTGATACACACTAAGTCATATTTCACTTGACAAGTCTGAGGGATTCGTGAATTCTAGAGGTAACTAAGAGGAGTGGGTACATTAGAGGGATACTTGCACCGAAGTGTTAATTAAGTCATCTTGCATTCGTGAAAACGGATTCTTCTTGAGGTGCATGCCACCAAAATAAAGTCACATCACATTCAAGCTCCATCATGAGATATATTGTAGTAACAAAGTTCCATTTTAAAAGATTAAATGGTTAAACTTAATTAAGTGATTTTAATTGGATTAATCGGATCAAGAAATCGACTCCAAGACATCAGAAATGGCCAAAGGGTCGAAGTGGACTTGGCCAAGTTCGGAAGGTCCGAACGAGATCGGAAGATCCGAAGTGATTGGATCAAGCGATGGTGTTCGCAAGCTAGATAGGAATGTCTGAAGGTAAGATCAAAACTTCCGATTGAGTTAGGTCATGCGCACTTGTGACGTGTCATTGACGTTTGAACATTTAGCTGTATGCATGGGATCAAAACTTCCGAAGTCTAGATCGGAGCTTCCGATCATGGCCGTTCGGGACATGGCCAACATGCATATATCAGAATGTACGATCGGGAGTTCGGAACATCCGATCTTCGCCTATAAATAGGGCATCCGGGAGCCATTTTCAATTGAAAACTCACAACTTTCCCTCTCGTTTCTTGAGTATATTAGGGGCTTCCAGCATTTCTTTGTCAAGGGTCGGGCCTTGGAGAGGCATCTTCAGAGTCGCAACGAAGTTGTGCCCAAGTTCTAGGGCAATCGACAACAACGGGCTAACGACGAACGAAGGTATAATCTGAGTTTTTATAAATAGTTTGGGAGTATCTATTAGCTTAGTTAAGGCTTTTAGATGATGATTGGAGATTTAGTAATCTTGTGATCATAGGCTTGGATAGTATAGCTGATGTAGCGTATCTGATATTATTGAGGTACGGAAGTACTTTTCGAGATATCCTGACTGAGTATGCATATATTATGTGTTGCATTGTTATATGGCATGATTTTATCTGCATATATTATGTCACGATATTATGCTTCATGCATTTTCATATTGAGATTTTATCCTTGAGATAACCGGTTTTAGGGTATTTACCTTAAGTATTAGTGGATGTTTGGACATATGTATTCGTGATCAGGTCACCGATATCCACAGTAGGGTGTGGGAGCCACCTCCTGGTGCAATGACACAGAGTGTTACATACCTTGGCATCGAGTATGTTTGATAAGAGTTTCTTGACCTTGAGTCTTGGTATCTCATACACTTGCATTCATGCTCATATAATATTTGTATACTCATATTTTCATGCTGAGCGTAGTGGCTCATGTCCATATTTCTGTGTTTGTTGGAAACCCTACTCGACAGAGTAGGTCTTAGGTTGGACGGAGCAGGAGGCTCAGGGCGGACTTAGTTTCAGGGTTTTTGGCAACTGTTGGGGCTTTGTTTAATCAGGGGATTGTATCAGAACTTGTTATTTTGATACTTAGAATTTGGTTCGATTTGGTTGTAATAATTTCGGATTTTTTTTGCTTGGGTTTGTATGACTTTGGTGTTTTCCGTTGATAAATTTTGATTATGTTTAAATTAAGATTATTGCATGCTTAAGCTTTTGATTAGTAGGTGATCACGGTGTGGGTCACTACATATATTGTGAAAAGCTTAAGGGTGTATAACAATCATGATTTTAACTGTTGGAAATTAAAGTGTGGCTGAATTCGTTGAGGCTCAATAATTTATATGGAATCATCCGTAATTTGTGTCTCCGTCATTCTATGTCTTAGTTTTACGTTCTTTTGTAACATACCCTGCTCGAAGGCGAGCAAAAGGTTAGTATGGAGATATTGGTAGGTGTTGTTTTTATCTATTATTTTATGATATTTTTTTAGTCCAGTTTGCATGGTTTTTACGTGTTAGGTTCACCCATGTTCATTCATTTTGTTATTCGTGCATTCGGTCTACTCCTCACTATTTTTTGTTAAATTGTAGTTATAAAGAAAAAAATCTCAGAGTTGAAGCAGAAGAGTGCGCTCAAGCGCATTTGGTGGAAACTTTACAACCGAGGCAGAGGTTTTCGTGCTCAAGCCGTCAATTTCGTCCGCTCAAGCTTGCATGAAGAGATTTTATATCCACAGATCAGATAGTTGCGCGCTCGAGCATGCAAATCCACCTGCTTGAGCACGCTCGAGATAAGGAAAGTTATCTTGTTGGCGGATTTTGAAAGGAAATAGAAGGAGTAAGTATTCTAGGTGGAATAAAAGAGATTTTTACGCAGAAAAAGGGGGGATGGAGATTTTGGACGCAGCTCGGCAGCTAGGGCAGAGGAAAAAGAAGACCTTTGAAAAACCCAGAGATTTCTTTCATATTTCTCTCTTGAATTATTGTTTGGATGTTGAAAACAATTATTATATTTATGTTTATTTTTATGGAGTAGAATTTTCTTTGACTAAGGCCGCGAGATTGAGCCGAAAGTTATTTATGTTCGACACGTGATTTCATGTTTAAGATATTTTTATTATTTTCAATCATTAATTGTTGAACTTCCATTTTGCTTGTGTTAATGATTTGACCACTTATTTGCATGATTTGTTGATTGATTCTAAGTCGAAAGATTAGAAATTGATTTTAGCTTTGTATCAACAATTAACACAAGGTTAAATGGATTAGATTAAGAATAATAATCAAATCTTGGTAATCAATTCTATTGGTCTTTGTCGGATGATCCGGACTCAAACCCGGTTTATTATAATTTGACCTAGTACATTTGCTAGTTCCAACTGATTTTGTCGGTCAGTCAACTAGTCTATTTGCCGCAACTGATTATCCAAGACTGAAATAGGCGCTTGAATTCCTCAAGGTGCTAAGTTTTGTCGCTATCTCCAGTCTTCATATTCACTGATATATCCAGTATTGAATTTTTGAGGAATTTATTCGCCTAGTTCAGTTTTGAATAATCATTTGCGGCAAAGAGAGTAGTTGACTGACTTTGGCTGATTTTCTAGTTGAGTAACTCAGTTCGGTTCTCCAACTTATCTAGTTTAGTTAACTTAGTCTTTTAATTTTGCCTTTAAGTTTTTTGTTTAACACCTAAACTTGGTAATTGATTTTATAACATAACTCACCAACAGAATGACTAAGGCTGGTTTGGTATCGTATACCAACCTTTTTAAGGAATACCGCATACCGTACCAAAAATTTCGGTACCAAAAAAACCGATACCAATACTATACCAAAATTTTGGTATACTTACGCATACACAAGTGGTACCAGAGACACGGTTGGGTTAAATTTATCGCAATTGATCATGGCAGGACAAGATGTTGGTTCATCCAGTACGACGAAAAACCGTGGAAGGGATACCGCGCCTAGCTAAGGCAAGAAGCGTCGGGATGCTAGCAAGACTCGAGGGGAAGGAACTTGGGAGCAAGTTATGGCGGAAGTATTCAAACGAGTCGAGAAGTCCGAGCATACTTTGGAGGCATTGGAGGGCCATGTCTTGTCGGAACTTGACTCTGTAAAGGAGGACATTCAAGGGATCCATGAAGCAATCGTAGCACGGGACGATCGCATCGCTCGACTGGAGGATATGGTGGAATCCCTTCAAGCTTGCATCGATGGGATGCGCGTGAATGTGACGCTATGCAAACGAGTTTCTGCCACCGATGGAGGAATCCAATCCGTTAAAGTCCTAAGATCGAGTTGCCTAAACCAAAGAGCTTTGGTGGAAAGAGGGATGCCAAGGAAGTTGAGAACTTCTTGTGGCAAATGGAGGTCTACTTTGAGGGTCTCAACATGCGAGACGAGGCAACCCATCAGACTTCGGCAAGGCACTAATGACGTCCATAGTAATAGAATCCCATGGACGTTCCGCAATAGGTAGTGGCTCAAGCAGTCCCGCCGGTTGCTTTGTCACGACCTTGTCTTGTTGATAGACCAATAATATCTTCACATATAGTTAGACTTGGTCCCTCATTTGTGGCCCAAATTATGATGATTTCTACAAGGCCCTTGTGCAATTTTGCCCAGGATGGCCAGCCATTTGGTGTTGTAACACTCACGGATTAAATCTTTTCTCAGATCCCCCCCATTTCGGCACATAGATTCGACGTCCCTTCGTATGAATGGGCCCATCTTCAAGCCGAAATTGTCGAGTCTTCCCTTACTCGACAAGCTTGGCCAACTCTTTGGCCATGAGATCGTGCTCTAGTTCTTCTTTGATGCGGGCTGGCATGTCTCTCAAGGCAGCACTGATAGATGACAAATTTGCTTTCAAACTTAGCGCATCGGCATAACATACCGAAATTTTGGTATACCAAAATTTCGGTATAACATAAATTCCATACCGTTCTTACCGAAAAATTTTGGTATACCAAAATTTGGTACGATATCGGTATAATACCGTCTATACCGACATTATTTAAAAAAACTCTTGTTTTTCACCATAAATTTATACCGTCTATACCGAATTAATTAATATTTAATTATATGTATATTAATTAATTTTTTGAAAAATATGAATGTTGTTCGGTATTTTGGTATATACCGAAATACCGAACTTTTCAAAAACGTGTACCGATACCGATACCGAAAATTTCGGTATGGTATATGCGTTATTTCGGCATTTCGGTATTATTTTTCACCCCTAAGAATGACACAATACTCTTCCTCGATCTTTATATCAGTATTCTTGAGATAAAAAATAATCTTGTTGAATTTATCCATATGTTTTCTACCTTCATCCATATGAATCGTGTACAATGATTTCTTTAAATATAACATGTTGGCTATCGACTTCTTCATGTAGAAACTTTCGAGTTTTTTCCACAAAATAAATGTGCCTTTGAATCCATTTCTGCCATCCTTTTCTTTTCGAGGGTGGACTCCAATAGTACTTTTTGATTTATTGCATCAGACAGTCCATTGTGCACTAGTAGGGCTTTCATTTTGATCCTCCAAAGACTGGAATCATTTGTTACAGAGAATTTCTCTAGATCGAATTTTTTCATTGCCATTATTGAGGACTTGACTCTAGATAATTAATGTAGTGTTTTACGCACTCAAAGAAATCACAATTTGCTGCAAGAATATGAAAGACACTGTTTTACATGGTATCTAGAGCCATATATTTCTCAAGAAATCACTAGATTTCCCTCTACATATATAGGCAAATCTTCAAGCACTTTGTTCTCAATTTGAATGAAAGTGATCAAACGAATTCAGCAATAGTAGAAAACAGAGCATTCAATCACAAGAAAATGAAAGACACGAATCTCACGTGGTTCGGTTTTGAAGAACCTACATCCATGGGTGTCTACAGCAAGAAGAATATTCCACTATGAACTTTGACAGAGGAGTTTACGGATTGCATGTGTATATTTGTATTTAAAATATCAATGTGAAAATATTTGGTTGAGTTGTGAATATTTTACAATATTGAATATTTTATTTATAGTGCAAGAATTAATATATGAAAGATCTTAGTTCTTGATTGAGTGTTGATGTTTTCTCGAATAAGTGATGTGTGAATTGAAGACGACACAAAGGCGTATAGTGGTTCGGATCAATGCGATCCTACATCCACTTGATCCAAGTAGATCAATTCAGCATTGTCAAGAAAGTTGTACAAAGTAATTCCATCACAACCAAATAATATAGAATTCCTTTTAGGAGCGTTGATGGCAATTGAAATTTGCAACTATAAATACTCTTATTTTTACTGATCTGACCATCTCCAACCCATTACGCTATCTTGGTGTAACACTAACTTCAAGATAGTGTAATTCCTACACCAAATACAAAAACCATCTCCAACCCATTCACTCTAAACTCTACACTAAAAAGAATATTCTCGAAATATTTTCTATTATTTTATTTACAACAACTAATTTATTCCACCAAATATTTTTAACATAATAATTAAATATCATTAATATCTAAATAATAATTTTTACATAAAAAATCTAATTTATTTTTTTTAATATGCGCGTCCTACTAAACGTAGTAGGACGCCTTTATAATTTCAGTCTTTTTAAAAAAAACTGTTTATTTAAAATGTATCATAATTTTTTCTATGTAAAATTTTAATTAATATTTATATTAAAATATTATTTTTTTATAATTAAAAACATAAATTTAGTTATTTATTACATAAATAAAGTTTTTAACTAATTTATTCCATAAAATATTTATAAAAACAATAATTTATAAATTTATTATTATGTTATTAATTAATATAATATTATAAAAGAATAAACAAGTGATGTAATTATCTATAAAAAATTTTAAAAAAATTATACATTTATTGAAAATATAATCTGATTATTAAAATTTTAAATCAAAATATCCTAAAATTAAAAATTAAAACAAATATATTAAATTTAAAGATATGAAAATTTAAAAGAAAAAAGATTTTTTAAAAAAAACAAACGTATACAATTACAAAAAAAAAGGAAAAAATTAAAAAAAAAAAAAAAGAAAATCCTACGCTATTGCTACAGTGTTGCACCAAATTTGGTGACTGTAGCATTCCTCCAACATAGCGCTAAGTATAGCGCTGGGTTGGAGGAATGAACCCAACACCAAATTGGCGCCAATTTGGTGTTGGGTTGGAGAAGCCCTAACACGTTAGATAAACCAGCAGTCTGTTATTTTTATGCATAAATTTTAATTGCAAGAAAGATCCAAATAAAAGAGGGCCACAAGAAAGCAATCACCACATTGATGAGAAAAAAACGATCAAATGGATTTCCTTTAAAATCAAATTTATCTAATTAATAGATTTCCTTTAAAATCAAATTTATCTAATTAATAGATTATACTGGTAGGAATTAAGGAAAAACTTGAGATCGGTAAATCTTCACGGCTTCACCAGTATTGTGGTGCTTATCTTTGGAAATGTCACTTCCCCATGCTCCGTTTCAGCAAAACTCCCTGCAGTTGTCCAGAGCGCAAGTGTAATTTTCGCTTTAGATGTTGAACATCCAAAAATCCATCATATTACTCACAAATAATCAAATATTGAGAACTTGTTATTCGAATCGTTCTCAACACCCAAATAGGGGGAAAATTCCAAGAACCCGTAAAACGTTTTTGTTTAATAATAAAAAGAAAATGAAAATCCATCAGATACGAAACGATATCAGCAAGAAATGCAAAGAATTGACAACTGGGCCACAATGAACTCGGGAGAAAAGTAATCCCACTTAGAAAAGTTTGAAAAAATTTATTCAGTGATAAATTTATTCTCCTTCATCAATCTGGATGATTTGGCAGAAATAATACAAAAACTTTTGAATATTGAGAATGGGTAGAAGGAAAAACCTGGCGTGCGAGGACGTAGAGTGTCAAGACTCCGAATCAAGAGGCCAACAAATTAAGCCTAGCGTCAAAAAAAGCAAATATATACAAATTCTAAAATCCAAACAACAACAATCAGTGAGATTGAGGAATATATTAATGCAAATTCGAAAATCCAAACCAACAACCAGAGAGATTGAGAGGAAGATAATTAAGCTTACCCTTTGTTAAAGATTCGGAATCGATCCGAGTGTGGGGTGAGTTTGGAAACCGTGAAACGTGAAGCAGTTAAAGGAGAGCGACAGAGAGATCCGAGAAAGAGAAACGTGAAGCAGTTAGAGAAATGAGAGATTATTGAGAGTGAGAAACGTGAAACACTTAAACAAACGTGGGGGTACGGGGCAATTTTGGAAAATTCAAAAACAGGCCAAGACATCAGTAGTTTTTAGGTTGTGCTTAAACTTAATAAATAGTAATATATAATATATTGGTGTGCGTGCGCTGTACGTGAGTGACTATCATATGAAAACATGATTATGAAATATGTTCATATAAATGTTAAAATAAAACTACTAAATGTTGTTGAATTCAATATTATTTATGTTTGTGCTAAATTTATAACCTCTTATAGACTTTCTCTATTTGTGTTTTAGAATTATATATTCTATATAGTTAATTTTGTATAAAAAGATTTTTTTTATAAATTAATATTGACGAATATTAATTTTCATTGAACATGATATGTCGAATAAATAAGTGTACTAAAACATATATTAATAAAAGATAATACACTAAATAATATATATGTGTTTTTTTAAAGATGAAATAATCATAAGTAAAAATTTAATCTATAATAATGCTAATAAATTGTCTTTATAATTCATATTTATTATAAAAAATATCTCATACATTAAGTTCTAGATAGTAATATTTCATCTATTTTTATTTGTCTGGTTAATTGCTTTTTATGAATAAAATTGAAACTAAATAAAATTAATCAAATTATATAATATAAATAAAAATTAGAAAAATTTACAAAAGAGTACTTAAAATTCATCTCCTCAGTGCTCAGTTTCATTGTATAGGCACTGTAAAAAACGAGAGAAAATTATTTTTTGATCTTATGTTTGTTTTTTTGTAATTTTGGTCTTCTATATTATCAAATATCTGGTGTAGTGTGTTATCTTTTTTTTTTTTTGAAATTTTAGTTTTTTTTCCGACTGGAAGCTGACAACAATACAATTATGATGATGTCATGCTGATGTTTACTGTGTCACCTCAGCACTACTCCCAATGAAAAATGACTAAAATTATAAGAAAAATAAAAAAGTTATAGATATGAATGTGAAATTTGACAGCATGAGGGACAAAATCGCAATGTGACAAAATTACATGACAAAATTGTAGTTTTTTCCTAAAAAATAAAAGACATTTATTGAATTTTTTCAAGTGAACTTGTGGAAAAGTAGCTTTGCATACTAAATGAGACATTGATAGGATTGGTTTAGGGGGGGGGGGGGGGGGTGAGCTTGCTAGACTGATAGTGTTTGTGACTTATAGCAGTTGACCCCGAAATCTTTCAAGATGAGCTCAGTTGAAGTTGATCAACTAAACTATATTCTTCTCGTGTGTTTATATTAATCAACCAACTTAGGTAAGTACGGAATGATGTCGATTAGCAGATTGAACTTGTTATGGACTGTACGTGATGATGAACTGAAAGTAAGAACGCTAAAGTTTGTTTATGGATTTTTGGAGATTTCAACAACTGCTAGGCTACCCTTTCTACCACCTCGGAAGGATTCACTCTAGAAGACTTTGACTATTACAATCAACTTGCAACAGCCGACTCCAAGACCAAGACTTACACACACTACCTATCTCAGAACTCTTAGAAATACTTCAAGGACACAGTTCACGACTTCTCCTTGTTACAACAAGGTCTGCAGCACCTTAATTGATCACAATGATATAGTAATGTTTGCAACACAACACCTAGCACTTGATTGATCTTCTAATCACAGAAGTTTGCTAGTGTTCTTCGGCTTTCTTGAGTATTATCTTCAGTAAGCGTTTATTTCCTCGACTGATTGTGTATGTGTAAACTGAATGTGTTCAGTTTACCTTTTATAGTGAGAGTATATTTGCGAGTAATTTTTCAAGATGATGGATGTCTATGAAATTTCCCGAGGATGGGTATTTATATTCCAACAGATAAAGGCTCTATTTTGTATTCAAATCATTTTGTTGTTAGCTTGTCTTTTACACGACATTCTCTAGCAACATCGTACATTGATGTATTTCTTCTTTCGGTGCTTTTGTCTGGTACGAAAAAACTTTATCCACAAGAGTCCGTTTGATTTGGATTAACTTACACAGATTTTGATCGGCTTAGGTTTTAGTTAATCCCAACTGATTCAATTTATCTCTGCTAAACTGAATCGAGTTGTCTTCATATATACTTTTAGGTGAACTCTGCTCAACTGCTTCGATGATTGATTAAGATCGATTCTTCCTCAACTGAGTGCAGTAATCTCTTTTGCATTGGTCAATGGTCAACATAGTTGATGTCTCAGTTTAACTCATCGGTTTATATCTTGTCTTTTTTTTTCTTGATGTCAATTGCAGAATTCAGTTTGATGACTTTTTGAACGAATAGTTTCATAGATATTAACACCTTGAAAGTTCCAACAGACATTAATTAAAAACATAATTTTTAAAACTAAAAATTAAATAAAGTCCCATATTATGGTATTCTTTTAACATGTTTATTCAATTCAACCAAATAATTAAACACGGTGCTTCCAACATTGTTGTGACCACCAGCACGACCAATGTCAATAAATTTTTTTCTTGCAATAAAAATTAATTTAATAGAACTACTATCATTACGTGTAAACTTATGAATGAGTTACTTTGTACAAATAAATATGTTTGGTGAGAAATAGAAATAGAAATAAAATAGATTTTTTTTTGTAAATATTCTTTGGCACTAATATTTTTTTAAACATTTCACAACATTTTTATGCAAATATTTTTTAGAAAGAATAAGAAACAATTAAAATAAATATTTGATAAAAAAAATTTAGTTTAATTAAGTAAAATAATATCATTGTTATAATAGTATACAATTATTTTTGCTATAATATTTATATGACAATTAATAAAAAAATAGTTTAAGTAAAATAATATCATTTTTATAATAGTATACAATACTTTTTTCTATAATAGATAGATGGAAATTAATTAAAAATTAATTAAGTTTTCTAATATTTAACATCAGAAATAGAATGAAAAGGAATTATGATTATTAAATAAAAAATAATTTAAAAAACAATTAAGTTTTTTAACATTTAACATTAGAAATAGAATGGAAAAAAATTATTATTATTAAATAAAAAAATAATTAAACATAATATTACTTTATACAAAAATATTGCAATTGAAAGTCAAGGAAAAAACATGAAAAATGATCTTTGGGATACCTAGTATTAAGTATATTATTAATGACTCTTCTAAGCTAACATAGAGAGGACATATTATATATTTTATATAGTTAATTTTGTATACCATTGAACATGTTATGAATCGAATAAATAAGTGCACTAAAACATATATTTATAAAGTAATACCCTAAATAATCTATTTGTTTTTTTAAGATGAAATAATCAAAAGTAAAAAATTAATCTCTAATAATGCTAACAAATTATCTCTATAATTTAGATTTATTATAAAAATTATCTCATACATTAAGTTCTAGATAGTAATATTTCATCTATTTTTAAATATCTCGTTAATTTCTTTTTTATGAATAAAATTTAAAGTAAATAAAACTAATCAAATTATATAATGTAAATAAAAATTAGAAAAATTTACAAAAGAGTACTTAAAATTCATCATATCATTGCACAGTTTCATTGTATAGGCATTGTAAAAAAAAAGAAAAAATTATTTTTTGATCTTACGTTTGTTTTTTAGTAATTGTGGTCTTCTATGTTATCAAATATCTGGTGTACTCCGCTATCTTTTTTTGTTGTTGAAACTTAATTTAGTTTTTTTTCCGACTAGAAGCTGACATGGAACCAATACAATGATGATGTCATGCTGATGTTTACTATGTCATCTCAGCACTTCCAATGAAAAATGATTAAAATTATAGTAAAAAAATTATAGAAATAAATGTGAAATTTGACGCCATAGAGAAATAAAATCGTAAAGTGACAAAATTACATGACAAAATTGCAGCTTTTCCTAAAAAATAAAGGAAATTTATTGAAGTTATTCAAGTGAATTAGTGGAAAAGTATTGCGAGATTTGGATACTCAATGGGACATTAATTAAAAAACATAATTTTTAAAATTAAAACTTAAATAAAGTCCCATATTAGGGTATTGTTTTTAAACATGTTTAGTCAATTCAACCTAATAATTAAACACGGTGCTTCCAATATTGTTGTGACCACCACCACGATCAAGGTCAAAAAATTATTTTCTTTCAATAAAAATTAATTTAATAGAACAACTTCCATTACGTGTAAATTGAATGAGTTACTTTGTACAAATAAATATATTTGGTGAGAAATAGAAATAGAAACAGAAATAAAATAGATAATTTTTTTGTAAATATTCTCTGGCACTAATATTTTTTTAACATTTCACAACATTTTTATGCAAATATTTTTAAGAAAGAATAAGAAACAATTAAAAGACAAATTTGATAAAGAGAATTTTAGTTTAAGTAAAATAATATCATTGTTATAATAATATAAAATAATATTTCCTATAATACATAGATGCTAATTAATAAAAAAATTAGTTTAAGTAAAATAATATTAATTTTATAATAAACAAAATATTACTTTATACAAAAATCTTGCAATTGGAAGCCAAGGGAAAAACGTGAAAAATGATCTTTGGTATGCTCAGTATTAAGTATATTATTAATGACTCTTATAAACTAACATAGAGAAGAATATAAATAACCTTATGTACAATGAACAACTAAAAGGTCAAAATAGTAATCTCACGTTTCAAACTCACATATTTATAATAATTAAACACGGTGCTTCCAACACTGTTGTGACCACCACCACGACCAAGGTCAATAAATTATTTTCTTTCAATAAAAATAAATTTAATAGAACTACTACCATTCATGTAAATTGAATGAGTTACTTTGTACAAATAAATATATTTGGTGAGAAATAGAAATAGAAATAAAATAGATATTTTTTTGTAAATATTCTCTGGCACTAATTGTGACGACCCGAGTTCTAATCTCTCATTCATCGACTCAGTATAATTAATAGACAAGAATCAAAGTCTAAACAAAATTAAAAAAAAAATTTAAAATTGAGCACCTCGCTCGATCGGTGAAAAGCTACCGATCGAGCGAGCCTACAGCGCAAACTCTCGGTTTGAACAAAATGTGGTCTCGCTCGATCCGCAACAATTCACCGATCGAGCGAGCCACAATCTTCAAGTCTTCTGTCCCTGCAATAATGGCCTCGCTCGATCCGTGATATTTTACCGATCGAGCGAGAGCATTTTCCAGAAAAATAAGAACAGAAACCTTTGCTGTCAAAATGAGTTCTACCATGCATTTATCATCTACTATCAACTTAAACAAAGCCTATTCCAAACTATAGGCTAGCATACATTCTTAACATGATAAAGTTGATAGGAATGAATCATAACAAAGCCTTAAGAGCATCACAAGTTAGGCTAACATAACAACAAGATTCATTGTTATAAGAAAGGCATTAAGCTACAACAGCATGTTGTCTCAAGAATTTACATATTATCTCAAATCCTATATACATCAACAAGACAACAACTTTATCACCAACAAGTCTTGGTACAAGTAGCTATATCATGTTCATGTGTTTGGACCCAAAACTATCATTGACAGCTCACACTCTTAACTCGGATCATCAAGCTAATCTTCTTATCCCTTGTTCTTCAAGTTCTCTTTTGCCCGGATCCAATCCCGCCTATTGCCATGACACATACAACACAACAATAGCCGGATAACTCCGATGAAAAATAGATTTCCCAGTAAAAGCAACTAAACATGCATATAAAACATATATCAAACTCCTGATATATAAATAAATACAATGCATGTTTTAAAACAAGGTTCATCTCTTATCTCGTCGGTTGGGATCCCGAGAAGAAGATATCATAGCTAACCACCGACTCTCCCAATCGAGGTGGGGCTACTTACCTTACTTCTCTAGACTTTGAAGCCACTACATATGCATTTCAGACGCTAGGCTACGTCAACCACCCAGGCCATACATATATAATCCATCAAATCATCTATTCGAACGTTTTCGTTCATTTCAAAATCAAAGAATAAGTCTTTTAAGATGAATGCAATATATATCATCACAAGAGCATTCATTAACATCTAATACTCATTCAATAAATTATAGAAGAGCATAAAAAAGCAATTAAGCAAATAAGTATGTGATTTAGGGAACTCGATACAAACCATCTCGAGTTATAATCCCATTCAAGTAGTAGTCCACTTTTACTTTTCAAATGTGATGTGTATGATGTCTTCAAACTGTCCAAAACTGTACAATAAACTAAGGTCAAAATCTGCTCAAAACCATACAACTCTATTGTAGAATAGCTTCAAACCTTGCTTCAACTCTCTACCGGTTTGAAGTCGTCGTTCTCAAGCTTGATGTGTCCTGTTTATACACTGAAATCATAGCATACAACCAAGGAATCATCAGCTAAGATGCAACTCAATAACATCTTGAACACAAGATAGCAAAACACTTCAAATCAAAAGTTCGTCGGCATATCGGTATAAACTCGGCAATCCCGAACGCAACTATAACAATATCAGTTGTATAAGCTTCAAAACCAACATAATCCTCAACATATCAGCAGGTATATAAATCGAATCATAGCTGGAAAATCATAAGAACATGATACCACAATCATTCCTCAACCCAACTTCAAGAAAACAAGGTATAGAAGCTCAACAACACCATTCCATGCACAAATCTGATGTTTGTCAATTTTGAATTCCCAAACCCTGATGAACTAAGAGAAAACTTACATCAATTCGAAGGTCTCGTTGCAAGTATTCCAGAACATCTTTCGGAATCGAAATCGGATATCCGGAACTCAAGATATTGTAATTACAAGATGAAAAAAAATGTTGAAGCTTTCCTTGTTCATTCCATCGGTTTCCTTCTCTGAAAAATCTGATAGAAATGTGTTGTATCACACGTGCATGCTAAGAAACATAACATGTGTCCAACTAAGAATAAGGATTTTGCACTTTAGCCCCTCAAGACTTCAATAATTGCAATTCAGTCCTCAATTTCTCATTTCATTCAATTTCAATCCTAAATAATTTAAGAATATTAGAATTTAAATCAAAACTCCAAATATTCCCAAATTAAATATTCTCGAATTAAAATTAAATAATTTCGGGCATTACACTAAAATTTTTTTTAACATTTCACAAAATTTTTATGCAAATATTTTTAAGAAAGAATAAGAAACAATTAAAAACAATTTTGATAAAGAGAATTTTAGTTTAAGTAAAATAATATCATTGTTATAATAGTATACAATAGTTTTTGCTATAATATATAGATTCTAATTAATAAAAAAAATTAGTTTAAGTAAAATAATATCATTTTTATAATAAAAAAATATTACTTTATACAAAAATCTTGCAATTAGAAGCCAAGGAAAAACATGAAAAATAATCTTTGGTATACTCAGTATTAAGTAAATTATTAATGATTCTTATAAACTAACATAGAGAAGGACATAAATAACCTTATATACAATTAACAATAAAAGGTCTTTCAATAAAAATAAATTTAATGTAACTACTACCATTACGTGTAAATTGAATGAGTTACTTTGTACAAATAAATATATTTGATGAGAACTAGAACTAGATATTTTTTTGTAAATATTCTCTGGCACTAATATTTTTTTTAACATTTCACAAAATTTTTATGCAAATATTTTTAAGAAAGAATAAGAAACAATTAAAAGACAATTTTGATAAAGAGAATTTTAGTTTAAGTAAAATAATATCATTGTTATAATAGTATACAATAATTTTTGCTATAATATATAGATTCTAATTAATAAAAAAAATAGTTTAAGTAAAATAATATTATTTTTATAATAAAAAAAATATTACTTTATACAAAAATCTTGAAATTAGAAGCCAAGAAAAAAACATGAAAAATAATCTTTGGTATACTCAGTATTAAGTAAATTATTAATGACTCTTATAAACTAACATAGAGAAGGACATAAATAACCTTATATACAATTAACAATAAAAGGTCAAAATAGTAAGCTCACATTTCAAACTCACATGTTTATAAGATAGATAGATAGATAGATAGATAGATAGATAGATAGATTAACATTTCCCAACATTTTTATGCAAATATTTTTAAGAAAGAATAAGAAACAATTAAAAGAGAATTTTGATAAAGAGAATTTTAGTTTAAGTAAAATAATATCATTGTTATAATAGTATACAATAATTTTTGCTATAATATATAGATTCTAATTAATAAAAAAATTAGTTTAAGTAAAATAATATTATTTTTATAATAAACAAAATATTACTTTATACAAAAATCTTGCAATTGGAAGCCAAGGAAAAAACATGAAAAATGATATTTGGTATACTCAGTATTAAGTATATTATTAATGACTTTTATAAACTAACATAGAAAAGGACATAAATAACCTTATATACAATTAACAACTAAAATGTCAAAATAATAAGCTCACATTTCAAACTCACATATTATTAATGACTCTTATAAACTGTTAGGATCGATTGAAAGTCTAGAGGGGGTGAATATACTTTCAAGCAGTTTAGTAGGAAATATTGAACTCAATCAGTTTAAGGAACGAGTTCGAGGCTTATTTTAGTGTCAAATGCAGTTTGGCAAACAAAATATGTGCGGAAATATGTCAAACTGCAGATTTAAAACACTGAGTGAATATCAGTTTAGGGTGTGTGTTGGTGATGAGTAAACTGAAATGATACGAGTAGTTTTTTATGGATGTTCGGAGATTTTAAATACTCCTATGTCACCCCTTCTTCTACCTCGAAAGGATTTCACTAGAAGACTTTGATTTATACAAGTAATTTGCACAAACTCAATCCAGTTTAGGACTTAAACACTGCCTAAACAAGAACTCCTAGTATAACACCTTAGTTTCAGTCCTTGACTGATATAACAATAGAGTAAATGTAACTCGAAATTCTTAGCACAAAAATCGACCCTTCAATGATCAGAATAATGCTTTTGAACGTTTGTGTTTCGAGTTCCTTGATCAGATCTTGATCGTAAAGAGCTTTTTGTGTTCTCGTAAGAATAACAGAGTTTTCAGTGTGTATTTTCACTACCCTTCTGATGTTGATCAAGATCTCTATTTATATTCTTTGGATTGCCAACGGTCATAAGTTTGAATTGTCCTTCTCATAAGATTTGAATTATTCCCGTTAGATTTGTCACTATAATCAACGATTTCTGGAGCCGACATTCTCTTAGTATCGCGGCACTACCTTCTGCAAAGATGTCAGAGTACGGATGATCTTATCCAGAAATAGCACTATAGTAAACTGTTGTGGACACCTGAAGCAATCAGTTTGGCAAGGGTAAACTGATGGATTCAGTTTAGCGAGGTAAACTGCTTTGTATCCCTGAAGCAATCAGTTTGGCAAGGGTAAACTAATGGATTCAGTTTAGCGAGGTCAACTGCTTTGTATCCCTTTAGCGCGGTCGTTGATGGTTCAGTTTAGTGATTCAGTTTGGCAACGTAAACTGTTTTTGTTGGTCATAGTGATGTCATCATTTTCTGAATATCAGTTTAGCCCTTTTTGTAGTTGCTTTAGTAGTTTGGCTTTCTTTTGTAAATATCAAAACTAAATTTTCCAACAATTTCCCCCTTTTTGGTGTTTATCAAAACATTGCAATTTATTATATGATAAACTGATATATATTGTCATCATGATAAGCTGCTATTCATTGTTATACAAAGTCAGTTTCAATTACGATATCTTCCCCCTTTTTGATAAACTGAAAAGTATAGATCCGGAAGGAGAGATACAAGAGTATATAATATAATAATCTTGATGTGACAAAAGATAAACTATCTTCGATCGGAATAAGATCTGTGAAATGATGAACTACGAGATTGTTGATGAGTTGCTGAGGTATTACGCTGTAGAGCTTGAGATTCATGTTGATTTCGCAGAATATTCTGAGATAAGCTTGCCAGAGTGTTGAGTTGTCGAGAAATTCCTTGAAAATTGGATTGAACTTAATTGTGAAAGGATTGAACAAATCCATTCAAGTTGTCAACTTTTGTCTCCAAGGACTGATGAGAGTTTTGCAGTTGAGACAGAGAGCTAGTCAGTTGATTTGAATCTACTAGGATTTTATCCAAAAGTGCAAGCTTTTCTTGAAGTTTACCGAGCTCAACATTCCTTGATTGTCTCAGAAAAGAGATATTGCTAGTTGTTGTTTGTTGATTTTCTTTGAGACTAGTGACAGTCTTTGATATGGCATAGACCGAGTTCTCAATCTGATAAAGTGTTTGATACCAATCATCATCAGTCGTGGAAGTTGGAGATGGGAGTCCTTTGTCAGTGAATGAGAGATATTCTTTGGTAAAATCTTGCTTCTGTCCTTTAGGAGGTGATGGAGGTGTAGCTGCGATCATTTCAACCTTTTATTTTCCTTTGTCCTGATGAGTTGATGATTCAGGAGCTATATGAACAATCATTGCTAGAGTTTGAAATAGAGTTTCAGTCTCAATAGCTTTGTCAGGAGGAGATGAATCATTGATGATTTGTACATGTGGGGATGATTCATGTACTGGTTCTTGCAGCTGTTTATCTTCAAGAAGAATTGGTGTGACTAATGAATCATCAGTTGAGTTGGTTGTCTGAAGTGTTTCTTCATCACTGGGTTTGGTTGGGGCAGGTGTGTCATCAAGTTGTGATGGGATTTCCAACGTTTGAGAGACTTCCTTGGATTCTGTTAGAACTTGTTCGGTGAGAGGTGAGAAGGATGACTCAACTGCTTGAGACAAGAGTGGTTTTGTGATTTCCTTCTGAGAAAAGATGAGTGTCTCGTCTATGTGGTCAAAAATTTGAGATTATGGTTCTTCCACAGTGATCGGTTGAGGTTCTTCAAGTTCCTCCTGGAGAGATATTGGTGGCACACTTTCTTCCATGGATGATGCTGTTAATAAAGGAGTTGAACGATCTTCTGTTTCAATATGAGAGATGACTTCATCAACATTCATAAGTTGAAGCTCAGGTAGTGTGTTTTCAGTTTCTGATATATGCAGCTGCTGCTCAATGGATGTATCTGTTGTATTGGGGGCAACTGAAGTTTCTCTTTGAAGTTCTTCAAACACTTGATCAATTGAATAGTTGGAGGATTCAGTGGAAGTATGACTTTTCTTGCTTTTCTTGTGTTTGGATTTAGAAGTGGAGTGTGATTTGTGATTCTTCCAAACAAAGACCTCTGGAATTTCCAACGTTTGATCAGTCTCCCAGAATTTTACTTCTGTTTGTATATTGATGAGATCAGTTTGCAGTTGAGTGAATATGGCTCTGTCTTCATAAGAAGTTCTGGCACGTGGATCGTAATTGCTTTGAAATTCATCAACAATTTCTCCCAGTTTCTTAATCCTTAAGAGATCATAGAAGTACTTTCTTCTAATCAATGCATCTTGAATATTGGCAGTCTTGACAACTCTCAGTACAATTTCTTCAAGTTTGACAGATTTTGACAGCTCATTCTTTTCGGTGAGATGTTTGGCCAATGTAGAGGTCCTGTATTGATGCCAAGTATCAAAGATTTCAGCAGTACGCTTCTCAGCATATTCAAATACCTCATCCATGGTTAAGTCAATTTGTAGTTGAATATCATTGGATGGTCTATCAGGATCTGAGGAGGATTCTATTTGAGAGCTTTCTGCTACTAAGTCCAATCCTGAGTGAGTATACTCAACAATTTTTTTTGAAGATAAACCACCAATTGGGATTTCTGGAGGCAGGACTACAATTTGTGAGATAACTTGCAGAGGGGCTTTCTGAGTTTTAACCTCCTTTCCCAAGTCTTCATGTGTTGGAGTTTCTAGAGATGGTTGAAGACTCTGGAGTGGTTCAACCATCATAGGATGCTTTTCCTTCGGATCAGTTTTGATTTTTAACTCCTCAGCTGTTTTATCAACAAGATGTGCATCTTCAGTTGAGGTCATATTAGCTGGTTTAGGAACCACAGAAATGATCAGTTTAGATGGGGATGTGACAGCCTTTGCTTGTAGAGTTCTTGTACGCTTGGTTTGAGGCAGTTTAACTACTTCTTCACTATCAGTGTCATCACTGTCATATATCACCGAATTTCTCTTCTTTTGACTTGTCTCTTCACTGGTGTTTTTTGTGTCTTTGCATTAGTTAAGTCAGTTGATTCTCTGGACTGAAAATTTGCCAGATACTCAACATTCAAAATTCTAAGCTTGTGCAATTGGAAGATGCTTGAAGAGTAATTCCTAGAGTTTCAAGAAGTTGACTAGCTTGTAGTATATATCCTGAAGATTGCTTGGTGGGTGTCATCATTTGGACAAATATGTTAAAGAGGATATTACTCCAGTTGATCTTCACTCCTTTCATGATGGCAGTCATTACTTTGAACTTTCCAACAGTTAATTTGGCGAAGGACCCTCTTTTTGCCAAAATACTCTTGGCCACAATATCAGCCAACATTTGATATTCAGGATTTAAGTCTCTTTTGAATCCAGACAGAGAAATTGGTTGGCTTGAGCCAGAAAATGTGCTTTGCATCTCAGTGATATCAGTATTTGATATAATATTGAAGTCAGTATTACCTGAATTAGGTAAACTGAAGGTGTTGGCAAAAAATTCTTCACTGATTTGATTGGAGTGTCCGCCGAGAGACAGTAACAGTACTCCATCATCCTTAAGTGTGCAATTGTGATATAATAACAGCAAGTCTGTTTGATAGATGTTCAAGTTTTTGATATCCAAAAAAGGCCGAAGTCCAGATTGTTCCAGAGCAGTGCAAACCTTGGATATCCCTAGTTTATCCATTTCATATAGTGATTCAAAATCGACAGCGAGAGCATTGAGAATGTAAACTGCAGATGAAGTGGCCATTTGAAATGGTTCCTGTGAATCAATGAGGCAGTCGTAAGAGAAGTTAGAATGGATTTAGGGTTATTGATGAACTTAGCTGTTGTAAAATTCACTACAAAAAAAAGAAGCTATTGGAGCGGCTTATTTGACTTATAGGAGTGGTTCCCAACCGCTCCTACAAAAATTGCAACGGCTTGACAAGCGCACTTGTTGCCAACGTTGCTAGGACCAACTAAAGAGGTAGATTAAAGCGGTGGTAAATGTTGTCATAACCGCTCTAAAAAGTTGGTTTTTACGCCGGTTATAAGCCGCTCTAATATATTCTCAATTGGAGCGTTTAGGGGAACTGATCCTAAATCTCTATTTTAGGAACGATTATTAAACGATTGTGAAAGTAAGTATGTTGAATCGGTTTACCAACCGGTTGTGGAACATAGATATTGCCACGGTTTATTTTCCGCTGCTGAAAGTGAAATTTAGAAGTGTTTCATATAACCGCTTCTATGTTCTCGTATCAGGAGCGGATTATAAATGTTCCTAAATGTGGGCTGCAAGAGCGCTTATCTTTACCGCTTCTATATGTTTGCATTGAGATCGGTTTTGTAACTGTTCTTAAAAGTCATATTCCGAAGTGGTTTTTTTTACCACACTTAAATGTTGTAATTTCGGAATGGTTTAACATCCGCTCCTACAAATCATGAGACCTAACCAACCAATCACTACATTAGCTTTCCATTCAAAGCATTGATTATTTATTCCAAAAATTTTGTAATTAAAAATTTTTATTTTCATCAAATCAACTCAACATCGTAAATATATTTTTTTTAAAAAAAACATTTACATGTTTCTTTTTTAAAGAAATCATTCCATAACTCAACATAATAAATAAATAGATAAAAAAAACAATGACATTCCATCAGTAAAAAAATCAGTAAATAATCCTTGAGAAAAATAATTATCAACCAAAATAACATATCATTCAACTAAAAAAACATATTATTTATTTCAAGCCCTAATATAATCAAAGCATCCTTTTCCCAAATTCTGATGGCCACTATTCGGTTTCTCTCATGGAAGAGATTTACGGATATTCTCTTGAGAATCTGATGAATTACCCATATATTGTTGCATGATTTCTGCCATCACACTTGCCATCTACAAAAGAAAGTGGATTTTACGTAATGCATTTATATAAATAATGTTTAATAACTCATTAAACATGCTAATACCTGTCTCGGTAATGTTTCGGGCCCTTGAGATCCCCCAGCAGTTCCAACCATCATACTTTGCATAATACGGGTAAAATTTTGGAATTGTTGTTCATGCATCCTCCTCATCGATTGCTCCATCTCAGCTTGTCTTTCTGTTTCACGTGCTTTCATTTCTGCTTGAAATCGCGCTTCTCGCTCTGCTTCTTTTGCATCTATTTCTTCCTTCCATTGTGTTTCTCGCTCTGCCTCCCTGTCTTCCATTTCCTTTAATTTGTCTTCCATTTCATTGAACTTTTCAGTAACATCCGAAGCAGTGTCATATCCTTGGCAATGGCTACGCTTATATTGCTCAGGAAAAACTTGGCTAGGCAGTGCACCAGCTCCTAAACATCGAACTCGCCCAGAATGCTCTGGCCCAAACACCTCGCTACATAAAAAAATAAGTAGTATAATAAAATTTATAAATTTAGCAAAAATAAAATGTGTGCATTACCAAAATGCTTGCTCATGCACTTGTCTTGGATCTGTTCCCTCCGGCATGTCTTGGAGAAGGCGCTGCACAACCTCATTCAACAAAGCCTGACAATAAAATTTTCAAAAACATTACAAAATATTGAGAAGTCATTTTAAAAAAAATTGAAACAAAATTCTTACCTCGTGTCGTATTGCTTCATCATCAATAGGAGCACCTCCTTTCTTTTTACTACGACAACTTAATTCTAAAATTTCAATACGAGTAGGTTTAACGCCATTCTCCTGAAACTAATCAACAAATTGCACTATCAAACTTAAATAACATCTATTATTTCTATTCACGCTAATCAATAATTAAAATTCCATATAAATAAATAAATTCTGAATTAAAACCGTATTCAACTTGCAAAAATAATAATTATATAAATTCTTACAAATTTATCTTCCAATGTTGGAATATTTATGCGTCCTTGTGCATGAATTCTTCGCTTTTTATGAGCATTTTCTCTATTAATTTTTGAAGTTCTCTGCAACAAGTGTACAAAAAATGCATTATACACACGCGGATATACATTAAAAATAATAAATTTATTATTACCTCATTCTTCTTCCAGTAGTCGCATAAGGTTTCCCAAACCTCAGGTTTCAGCTTATGAGGGACGGGACGAATTTGCAAGAGCTCTTCTAAAGGAATATTTGGATCATAAGATGTTGCCTTGACTTCGGTCCTCCATCGCCTCCATGCAGCTCCCATGATTTGCATCACAATATTTTTGTGGCGAGTAGGGATATAAAAACGTTTCTACAAACATTAAACAATTATATTATTTTCAAATTCAAGTTTGGAACAGAAATCTTCTCAACTTACAATTGCAGATCCTCATGCAAGTTCCAAACGATTCTTAGGTATTTTCCTCCAGTCTAGAAAAGTAAGGGGCAACAAGTTTCCATTCCGAGCAATCGTTCCCAAATAATTTGAAAGTGTGGGTTGCATTTCTCCATAAGGTTGGCCCCTTTCATTAAATCTTACAACCAATAAGTCATTGGGACCTAATGAATGAACATCCCTCATAACTCTCCTGCCACGTGTGTTTTGGCTCCTTTGAGATAAACCTAAAAAAAGTATTTAAAACATAATATCAGTTCATTAAATTAAAAAAATTAAGTTTACTTGGTTATTCATACCGAAAAACGAAAGAAGAATTCCAACCTTCCTCATTATGCTCAACATCATGTTGTAACTCTGATTCAACATTTGATGTTTCCGATGTAAAGTGCGGCGGTGTTACATTTTGTGATTCATTTTCATCATTTAATCTTCTATTACCAGATTCTTCTCTTCTAGATCGTCCTCTGGTATTTTGAAGTAACTTTTGAATTCTTTTGTTCACCATTTTCAAAGTGAGTGAATTCCTACAAGCAATAGACAACAAAGGGGTGATGTTTTTTAAAATATTATCACAAACCTCCCACATAAACAGAAAATCTTGAAGAAAAAACCCAATGATGAACCAAGAAAATAAGCAAAACGAAGAAATCATTTGTGTATTCTGTCATCCCAAATGGGCATGATATGCACAAAAGGTGGAATTAGATTATATGTAATCAAGTACCTTAATTGAGGCTGAGACGATGAACATGACATCCGAGAAAAAAAAAAAGTATGAGCACATACTCAACCTACAGATTATATATATTTAAATTGTGGAAATTCGGAATTCCAAATGTGCTTTTCAATCAAGAAACGTATTGAAGCAAAAAATTTATGCACTTCACAAGATTCACAACAATATGGCAAAGAAAGAAAACCAAAAATCAAATCAGCAATAATTAGAAACAAATCAACATTTTAATAGCCAAAAAGATATACACGTAGCATGACCGAATAACCAATACGAAACAAGAACAACGACACATGAACAGGAGGAGATAAATAGAGAATTATGAAACATGTGTAGACTGATTTCTGTAATATCAAAATTCACTATCATATTTCAACATCTCAGTACTCCACGAAACCAGATTAAAAAAGTATATATATACCTCAATTAAGAAATTACCTCCAAGAACCTTGCGATGGGTGAAATGAGATGAGTTGATGAATCGATATATATGAATGAATTAGAGAGGCGGGTCTGGAATTAAAAGCGGGAATTGCGAAAAAGATTAAAAAAATAATGCGGTAAAAAAATGGAGCCTTCCATGGCGTGATATTTTAGTGTCAATTTTGGTAAAATCTTGAGATTAGAATCCAAATGAAGCAAATTTTGTAATTAGAATTGTGCTTGTGCAGGCCGTAGGGATTTTATTTTTTTTACAAAAGTTGAAATATTTAGAATTATTTTTTGAATTGAGTTGGTATCTAGTGAGACGGTTTCATGGATAAATCTAACGGATTTTTATTCGTGAGATGCGTCAACCCTACTCATATTGATAATAAAAAGTAATATAAATTTTGACATGAAAAAATAATAATTTTTTCATGGGTGACACAAATAAAATATTCGTCTCGCAAAATTGACTCGTGTGTGATGGTCTTATATAAGTTTTTGTCTTTGGATTATTAGCGCAGTCAATTTACATTATGTAAAAAAAAATTATCTTTCATTTAATAATAATAACTAGTATATTAAGCACATGTTGCGTGTTTGTATAATATTTTTGTTTTTGATTAATTTTATTTATAATCAAAGAACAAGATCGCAAATATAAAGATTATCGAGGAACTAAACTGTAATTTAAAATTTCGATATTAAAAAAAGTGTAATATCTATATCACATAAATACAATGTGGTAAAACAAAAGATGGTGTCTAAGGAAAAAAAATTTATATACAGGAAGATAATTCTGTTTTGAAAACATTGATTCTTCTACATTGGAGAAGAAAGAAAAATGTTATGTTTCATGCTAAACAAGATGATGGCGGATCCAATCCATTGTATCCATATAATAAACACAAACTACTGTAAGATCTCATATGTTAATTTTATGAGTCAAATCTTCGAACCGATTTGACCCATGGAAAAATATTATTTTCACTGTAATTATGGACTGGTTTGATCCATCTCGTGAATTTAGATCCAGACCGTCTCACAAAAAACCTACTACCTATCAATATGCTTGAATTTGAATTAATCTGTATAATATTTTTGTTTTTGATTAATTTTATTTATAATCAAAGAACAAGATCGCAAATATAAAGATTATCGAGGAACTAAACTGTAATTTAAATTTTCGATATTAAAAAAAGTGTAATATCTATATCACATAAATACAATGTGGTAAAACAAAAGATGGTGTCTAAGGAAAAAAAATTTATATACAGGAAGATAATTCTGTTTTGAAAACATTGATTCTTCTACATTGGAGAAGAAAGAAAAATGTTATGTTTCATGCTAAACAAGATGATGGCGGATCCAATCCATTGTATCCATATAATAAACACAAACTACTGTAAGATCTCATATGTTAATTTTATGAGTCAAATCTTCGAACCGATTTGACCCATGGAAAAATATTATTTTCATTGTAATTATGGACTGGTTTGATCCATCTTGTGAATTTAGATCCAGACCGTCTCACAAAAAACCTACTACCTATCAATATGCTTGAATTTGAATTTATATCTATAATGTTAGGATCGATTTAGGGTGTAGATGAGGTGAATACACTCAAAAAAAGTTTCGATGAAGGAATAATGAATTCAAACGGTTTATTGATTGAACTAACAAATTTATCTTGGTGTCTAATACAAATTGACAAACAATGTATGTGCGGAAGTATGTCAAGATGCAGATTCTGAATAGTTGTAAAGAATGATGAATGCAAGACTTGTGGTGTGTAAATAAACTGATAAAAAGGACACGAGTGATGTTTATGGATGTTCGGAATTTCAATTACTCCTACGTCACCACTTCTTTCTCTTTGGAAGGATATTACTAAAAGACTTTGAAATTTACAAGCAATTTGCAAAACCACGATCCTGTTTAGGACTTATACACTGTCTAAACAAGAACTCCTAGATACAACTCAGTTTTGATCTTAAACTGATACAATACAGATTTTTGAAACTCTTGTCAACTTGTCCAAAGATGATCCTACAATGATCAGAATGACAATACAAGTGTTTAAAGTGAGTTTTCTTCTTCAAACTTGAAAATCTCAGATATTCTCACATCAAGCGTTCTTGGCCAAAAGTTGATCTTTGATGGATTAATACTCGTATTTATAGTCTTCAGATGCCAACGGTAATAAATTCAAATTTTCTGAGAGAATTTGAAATACTCACATTGCATTTGTCACTATCATGGGCAAATTCTGAAGTCGACAATCACTTGGATCGTGACACTACTTTATGCAGAGTATGTCAAAGTACGGAAAACTTTATTATCAATATAAAATAATATATGTATGTATGTATATATATATAAAAGTGAAACAAAAGTTGTCTAATAAAATATATAGTAATTTCATATATAATCATAGTAATATATTTGTATGTTAATATAAAAATGGTCTAAACTTGACAAAATTAAAGGTTAGTTTACAAAATTAACTTGAATTAAGACCAAATTTTATTATGGATATTTGTAGGAGGCCATTTTTAAAAATCCCTCATATTATAATGCAAGGGGATCACAGATATAATAACCATTTTTGTACTTTTTTATAAAATATTTTCCAATTTTTTTGAAAATGTATTCAATATTATATACCTCAAAAAAAATTGAAAACAAATTGTACACATAATTAAATATGAATTTATGATTTATTATTATATTGATCTCAAATTTGAATGTGATGTCGTTTGAAAATAAAAATCACACATAAGTGTTTGCACTGATTATATCATTTAATTTAAGTTTATTTAAACATCATCTCAAATGACATAAATATTTTCAATAAAATAATTTATTTAAATATATCAATAGATTATTCAAACGCATATACATCTTCTCTTTCAACACCATATTTTTATTTTTGAAAAAAAGTCAAACTTGAGATCCTTGACAATGTGAGCCATCAGTCTTTGCATCAATGCCAAAAATGCCATGTCCCAATCACAAGCAGTAGGTGGTGTCACATTCTCTTGAATTCTTTTGTCTAACTCATTTCCTCCGAGAAAGACATCTGCATACATCGCCAAAACAATATTGATGAAGGAAATCCTTTGGTCTGATAGTACACGAAATTAAATCAACCATACAACACAAGTAATCCAAATTATGCAAGAAATATACTCTGATTAATAGCATGTATTCAGACGAAAACAGAAACACATAAAATTAATGAACCAGTACTCTTAGAAAAAATAAAAAAACAAGAAGACAACGCACCTGGTTTTAAGAACAAGACAACAAATATACCCTGAATTTCTCATCATCCGTTTCATTGTTCAGCACTGACATGCCCTCAACTATCGATCCCTCTACATCAGTTCTTATTAACTCAATATCTACTCCATTTACATCACCCAACAGCGATTACGCACCAGAAAAATTATTACGAATGAAATTTGTTGTATCAAAATCATCTTCATCTCCCATATTGTATATATCTCTTGGTGTGTGACGAATGACACAATACCAGTCCTCATCTTTTGGATCACACACATAATAGACCATTTGAGCTTGTGAAGCCAAAATAAAAGGTTCATGTTCTTCACGTTCTCCTGTATGCATCAAGCGTGAAAAGTTCACCATTTCGAATCCTAACGGATCAATTTTCACTCCATTAGTAATGTTAACCCAATCACATCGAAAAAGAACAATTCTTCCACGACCACCATAATCAAGTGAGATAACATCAGTTAATCGACCGTAATAGGTTGACTCATGATCATCATTCTCATGAGCAGATGGCACCATGACCCCGCTATTCTGCACTTTTTTGTTTTGTTCAGATTCAACTGTGCGAAATGTGAAACCATTTACATTGAACCCATGATAACGAAATGCTATAGAATTTGGACCACATGAAAGTGCTCGTAGATCTAAGTCATCAATTTGTTCATTTGTTCGATCAACCTATGATATATATAAATAATTTCAATCATTATCAAACATAAATCTTAAAAAATTGATATGTTTATTCTATGAACCTGTGATGTACAAACACATAATCCTAGATTACTTACTCTTTTTGCAAACCAGTCCGCAAATTGCATTCGAACCAAATCATCGAACTCAGAATTAGTTGGACGACGACCGTATCTATGTCTTCTCTTCAACTCCTGCTTAAATTCTCTGTTCAATGGTGACATGAACTGGAAGTTAGAAACCTTGATTGATGATAAAAATAATAAACAAAATAAATTTTTAAAAAAAATTACACTTACTCACGATATGGGTTCAACATTGTACAGTTAGAAAGGATATATCTATGGGCTTGATTTAAAGTTTTGGCATCCAAAGTGACTACTTGGCATCCTTTCGTAGGTCGTCCCACTTGTGGAAACATTGGTAATGATGGGAACTCAACATTTGATGTCTCTTTGTGTCTTAATTCATTATCATAGAACAAATTGCCACCCTCTAAATAACGAGAACAAAATACAATACATTCATCTGCCAAATATGCCTCTGCAATGTTTGCCTCTGGCCGTGCTCTATTTCTAACAAAATTTTTAAGTCTACCAAGATATCTTTCTATCAGATACATCCATCGATAATGCACCGGTCCAGCTACTCTTGCCTCATATGCTAAATGTATCACCAAATGCACCATTATTGTGAAAAATGATGGGGGAAAAATCCTTTCCAATTGACACATAGCCAGTATAACCCCTTCTTCAGCTTTCTGTAACTCATCTTCTCGTAAGGACTTTCCACACACTGCCTTGAAATATTCACACAAAATGATTAATGGTGCAACTACTTTTTTCGACAACACTCGACGAAGAGCAATTGGAAGGAAATATTCCATAATGACATGACAATCATGACTTTTTAATCCCATAATTCTACCACGTTCAACATCAACACATTTTGAAATATCAGATGACACACTATCAGGGACACGAATATCTTTAAGAACCGAACAAAATATTTTCTTCTCAGGCTTACTCAAAGAATAACAAGCAGCCGGCAAATAATCTGTACCATTTGGTTGTTTCTGCGGCCATAATTGTTTCATAATTTCTAAAATTTTCAAATCTCTGCGCGCAGCAACACTATCTTTGCTCTTGTACGGATCATTTAAAAGAGTACCAAGGATATTGTCACAAACATTTTTTTCAATATGCATGGGATCCAAATTATGTCTGATCAAATTAAACTCCCAATATGGCAGAGTAAAAAATATACTTCTTTTTCGCCACATTTGTTCAATTGACCCAGTTTTTACCCGTGCGGTTGGCTTCGATGCATTACTCTTACCAAACAAGATGTTTTTGTTTAGAGTCATTTTAAGAACATCAGATCCAAAAAATGGAGATAGATCTAACTCACGTAGCTCTGGTTTGCCATAACTAGCCATTTTTTGAATATTTGCATTTGGAGATAAGAAGCGACGATGCCCTCTAAATGACCACTTCTTTCCATGCTTCAAGTACAATGCATCTGTCTTATCAGCATATGTTGGGCATGCATTCTTAGCATATGTATTCCATCCAAACAAACATCCCAAACCAGGAAAGTCACTAACTGTCCAAAGCAATGCAGCGTGCATCTGAAAAATTTCTTTGTTGCAAGCATCATAAGTCGGTATCCCATTTTCTCACAAATCTTTCAGCTCAGCCAATAAAGGTTGCAAGTAAACATCAATATCATTTCCAGGTGCTTTTGGACCTGGAATTAAGGTTGATAAAATTATTGAATGAGCTTTCATGGATTCCCAAGGTGGTAAATTATAAGGCATCAAGACAATAGGCCAAGTACTGTGTGACACACTTTGATTTTTAAAAGGATTAAATCCATCAGCAGCGAGTCCCAATCGTAAATTTTGAGGATCAGATGCAAAGTCACGGTGTCGTTCATCAAATGCCTTCCATGCTTGTGAATCAGCCGGATGCCTCATAATTCCATCCAAAACACGTTTCTTAGAATGCCATTACATGTTTTCAGCTGTCTTAGATGACATGAATAATCGTTGTAATCTTGGTTTTAAAGGAAAATACCAAAATATCTTGGCTGGAGTCTTCACCAAAAGGCGTTTTTTTCCACCTTTACTTGACTTTTTGGTTTGTTTCCGTAAGTCCTTCCATTTGGAGAGGTTACACACTTTGCAAGCTTGTTCATTCTTATTTTCTCCCCAATAAATCATGCAGTCATTTGGACAGGCATGTATTTTTTCATAATGAAGTCCTAGTTTAGAAATTAATTTTTTAGCCTCATAAAAAGAACTAGGTACTTGTGCTTCAGATGGAAGTGCTTGACGAAGAAACTCCAATAATGTCGTGAATGATTTATCACTCCATTTCCCACTTACTTTCAACTGAAACAACTCAACAAGAAACGTCAATTTCGAAAACTCGGTGCATCCAGCATATATAGGTTGTTTGGAATCATCTAACAACCGATAAAAATCTTCTACATTAGAATCATACCCTATATGGCTTGTTGATGCACTAGTGTTGTTCTCATTATTCATAAACGATTCTTCTAGAATCCCAAGTGCTTCACGTAGCATATCTTGTATCATAGGTTCAAAATTAGCCATACTAAAAACCTCACTGGATGAAGCTGGAAGATTGTTGCTTATGTTGTCCTGAGATTGCATAACAAGTTTTTCTCCATGAAAAATCCAAATACGATAATCTCGTAAAATACCATTTATCAACAGATGTTCGTGTACTGTCTGACGATCATGATTCAATGAGTTTATGCACTTGCGACAAGGACACGGTTTTGTGGCTTCGTCACTTGTGTCATCAAATGCGTAACGTAAAAAGTGTAGGACTCCCACCCGATACTCAAGACTGTCGTGGGGATAATCCATCCAGGCCTTCTCCATTCAAACCTAATAAATTATTTTTACTAATTCAAATAATATAATGAATGCATCAAATATTAAATGATATAATGAAAAAAAATCATATAAGGAATTTTAAATATCAACAATAAACTAATGTACAATAATTTTTAACTTTACTGAATGGAAATATAATTATACTAAAATTATTTAACATTCTATGTTTCTAAATTGACGAAATTTTCCTTAAAAGAGTTCACAAAAATTTATTTCTCATTTAATAAATATGTTTAAGTACTAAAAGTTTTAGATAGAACATGTATACGCTACTATACGTAGATTTCTCAGCTTTGGAAAACATTAAACATTACAATTTTGGAAGTTTGAAAATATCAATTAAGGATTAACTTTCAATGAAAAAAAAGTATTTTTTAACAAGTTGTAAATTATTTTAAAAAGAATCGAGAATATCTTTCTTTGAAATAAGATAAAGTTCGATAATTTGAGTGAACTACTGATTATGCTAGCTTAATTAAATTATAAAAATAACTTGTAATCCTAAGACTAAAAATCTAGGCAGCAACAAAATGATTTAATCCTTAAGTAATCCAAGTCGCCAGGTATAGGGAAAAATCAATTGTGATCATCATAAACTTGGAATTTGATTACTAGTTGGAAAACACATATATTGCCACAATTGTGATCTTGAATAAATTGATGCAATACGCTATTCATTATCCAATTTAAAGATCGATTCAATTGTCTGAATGGGCGAGGCGACTAAGAGTTCTCAATTTTATTTCAAAGATTAATTCACGCAATAGAAGTTGATTCGCATCAAATTTTGAATCAAAACTGTAAATTTTTTTTTAATGAAATTAGAAGATGGATTCTATTTGTATTACCTGTACAAGTGAGACAATTCTCGGTGATAGAGAAGGCAGCAACGCGCGGCACGGATCGAAGTTGGTTGTTAAATTTTTTTTAAGGATCTCCGAAGGTTGAATTACTGAGCGATTAAGGCGAAGGATTTACGATCGCTTGTGTTTGTGAGGCGTAGGGTTAAATATTTGGTAAAGTTGGATCTGATATATCTGAAATTTTAGATAGGTTCTTTGACCGCTCCAAAAGACATACATAGCATCGGTTTAAAAAAAAACGCTTTAATATGGCATGATATTCGAAGCGGTTTTTAAAAGCCGTTTCTGCAAGTATACATCTGCATCGGTTGTAAACCCGCTTGTAAAACTTTCACCCTTTAGGATCGATTTTGAGATACCTCTTTTGTTGCTTCATTTTATTAGAGCGGTTCAGTAAACGCACCTAAAAAACCGGCCCTAAAACACTGGTTTTTTGTAGTGATTGATGACTTGGTCAATACGACACAAGTATGACATGGCTCACAAAGTAATTTAAAGTCCTTATGTGGCTTGTGAGGCATGTCGAGAGAGTTACTTTGAAATTGAAAAGAAAAAGATCGAGGAGAGGGTATTTGAAAAGGTGATGAAGGTTTGGTTGAAGATAAAAGAGCTCCACATGTATCATCATGCTCAGTTTCCTCCGAGGAAGTATGAGGATGCAAATGAAATAGCTCAGAGGGCAATGTACTACATGATAACACTTGATACATTTTAGCCCAGAGACATTTTTAAGGAGAAAAATGTTCTCTATATGATGCTCAGTAAAGAGTATATTACATTAGTTCGTATTGCAACCGATGAGCTAATGGACCCTTCAGTTGCTCCTCTACGAGCATGGGTGACTAACTGGAGCTATGAGATATTCCTCAAGATGAGGGAAATAAAAAGTGTATAATTGTATCCTATTAATTTCAAGTATTAATAAATGAATTTTTACTTAAACTGAGTTTTGTGCATAAACTGTTTTACTTGAACTGTGTCGATGCAACTACTAAGTAAACAAAGGTAAATTAAAAATAATAAGCACGAAAATCCATGTTATCAGATAATGATTACATGCAATCAAATTTCAGAGATTTGTTGTCATAAACAGTGCTTTATTTTATGAAAGTTATACGTAAGAAACTCTTGATATTCTTAATATTTTAAATGCAATAAATGCTAAAAACTCTTCGATATCTGGGTTGTTAGTCTATATAAAAAAAATGAAGATGTGCAAGTAAACACTAAATTAAGTAAAAGAAATGGAGAATTGGAGAGCTGCTTATGAAGATTTCATCGAGGAGAAGTTTGCTCGTTTACGAGCAAAGCTGATTCAGATGCAGTTTAGGGGTCCAGATGCACTTGATCCTGAGGAGGTACGTCGACTGGAGAAATATAAACAAGTGCTCGGAATAAACGACCCAGCGTATGTCCTTGGCCGTAAGGGCATACGACTCCTGCTCTTAAAGAAGAAGTTAAGAGTGGTGACCCTTTTCCATGGCCTGGAAGAGGTGGAAGATGTCCCACTGGAGAAGCATCTTCGCCTTTGGAAAATGGCTGTGGAAATTGAAATAGATATTGTAAATGGATTTTATTAATAAAATATGCTATTTTGTTTGAATATGTTGTTATTTATATTTTTTATGTCTGTTACAAGCCTAAAATATAAACTGCAAAAGAATTATTAGTATTCCCTCTTAATGTATGCTTATATCTTCTTAGGCAGAAAAGAGGGGTTTTATCGTAACTTAAACAATTATAATAAAATATCAATGGAGAGTCAGTTTAATAGTTTTGCGAAGAATTCAGTTTAGGTCATGCTAAACTGTTTAGACATTTTGTAATGGATAAACTACTTCTAATTTAATTCAATAAGTCCTAAAATATTTCGAAAGTAAGAAAACATAGACTCTGGGAGTGGTTTGGTGAAGATGTCTGCAGTTTGTTGCTCTGTTGATATGTGCTCCAGTCGGATATTCTTATTGAGTGCGTGATCTCGGATAAAATAATGTCTAACTTCGATATGCTTTGTTCTTGAATGAAGAATGGGGTTGTAAGTAATTGCAATTGTGCTGGTGTTATCACAGAAGATTGGTGAATCTTGTTCTTCAATTCCATAATCCCTCAACTGTTGTTGAACCCAAAGCAGTTGAGCATAGAAACTTCCAGAAGCTAAGTATTCAGCTTCTGTTGTAGAGGTTTCAATGGATGTTTGATTCTTACTGCACCATGAGATCAGTCTATCCCCAAGGAATTGACATGATCCACTTGTACTTTTTCTATCTAGTTTACATCCAGCATAATCAGCATCTGAGTAGCAAACTAGATTGAAGGAGTTATGCTTAGCATACCACAGACCAACATTCTGAGTCCCTTTAAGGTACCTTAGTATTCTTTTGCCAGCTACGAAGTGGGACTGCTTAGGATTTGACTGAAATCTAGCACAAAAGCAAAATGCAAAAACAATGTCAGGTCTACTGGCTGTTAAATAAAGTAATGACCATATTAGACCTCGATACATTGTTGCATCAACTGATATTCCCCATTCATCTTTGTCAAGCTTAATCGATACACTCATGGGAGTTGTTGCAACTGTGCAGTTCTCCATACCAAACTTTTTGATTAATTCTTTGGTGTACTTAGTTTGGCTTATGAATGTCCCATTTTCCATTTGACGGACTTGTAATCCAAGAAAGAAATTCAGTTCACCCATCATGCTCATCTCGAATTTTTCCTGCATTAGCTTCGAAAATCTTGTGCACAATTTGGGGTTAGTTGACCCAAAGATAATATCATCAACATATATTTGAACTAATAAATTGTGATCACATTTCGTGAATTTGAACAAAGTTTTATCAATTGTGTCTGTTGTAAACTCGTGTTCAAGAAAAAATTTAGTTAAGGTGTCATAACAAGCTCGAGGAGCCTGTTTTAGTCCATAAAGGGCTTTGTTTAAGTGATACACATGGTATGGAAATTGATGATTTGTGAATCCCGGTGGTTGTTCAACGAAGACTTCTTCTAGAATTTTTCCATTCAAGAAAGCACTTTTGACGTCCATTTGATAAACTTTGAAATTTTTGAAGGAGGCATACGCAAGAAATATTCTTATGGCTTCCAGTCTAGCTACTGGTGCATAAGTTTCATCATAGTCAATTCATTGTTCTTGCCTGTATCCTTGAGCTACTAATCTTGCCTTATTTCTAATTGCAGTTCCTTCTTCATTAAGCTTGTTTCTGAAGACCCATCGAGTTCCAATAACTGACTGATGTGTTGGTCTAGGAACAAGATCCCAGACTAAGTTTCTAGTAAACTGATTTAGTTCTTCTTGCATTGCCTCTATCCAACAGCTGTCAGCCAATGCATCTTCAATTTTCTTTGGCTCTTCTTGGGATATAAAAGTTGCATGAAGAAGTTCTTTAATCACTTGTCCTCGAGTCCTTAGTGGTGTCGTAGGATTACCTATTACTGAGCTGAGTGGATGTTTTTTGGACCATTTGAGTCTAGTATTAGACTGATTTCCACTGATCACTTGTGCTTCCTGATCTTGATTAGTCATGTTGTCTTGACCAAGCTCTGTGTCTTCAAAATGAATGTGGTGATCTTGAGTCTCATGATGCTGTTCTTCAATATTCTCAACTGTGTGGGTTTGATGATTATCAATTTGTTGATCAATGTTACGATCCTCAACTACTAAGTCCACTAGTTCAGGTTCAGGAGATTGAAGTGTTCTTATAGGTGGTGAAACTTCGTTTTCACTTTCATCCTGACTATCATTGTCTAACTGTATTTCCTGAAATAGATCTGAGAGTTGATGAGTGTTAGTTGCAATATCATCAGTTAAATCTTCATAAAAAATAACATGAATTGATTCTTCAAAATTTAGAGTTATTTTGTTGAAAACTCAATATGATTTGCTAATTAAGGAGTATACTAGAAATATTCCCTCATCTGACTTTGCATCAAATGCAGTCAGATGACTTTTACCATTATTGTGAATGTAGCATTTGCTCCCAAAAATTTTGAAGTATGATACATTGGGTTGTCTGCCATTCCAAACCTCATATGGGGTTTTAAAAAATTTATTGCATATCATTGATCTGTTCTGAGTATAGCAAGCAGTGTTCACAGCTTCTGCCCAAAATCTTTGAGAAACTTTGGAGTCAGCTAACATGGTTCTCGCAGCTTCTTTAAGAGTACGATTTCTCCTTTCTGCAACACCATTTTGTTGTGGTGTTCTAGCTGCTGAGAATTCATGTTTGATTCCATAATGTTCTTAAAAAGATGATAAAGTTTGATTGACAAATTCAGTTCATCTATCACTTCTGATTCTGTCAATATTACTTGATTTTTCGTTAAAAAGTCTTTTAAAAATCTTGATTAGTTGAGAAGCAGTTTGGTCTTTTGATTTTAAGAAAATGACCCAGGTAAAACGTGAGTAATCATCAATTATGACAAGAGTATACCTCATTCCCCCTAAACTTGTTACTAGAATTGGACCAAATAAGTCCATATGAAACAGTTCCAAGCATCGGAAAGATGAGTTATAGCCCTTGTTTTTAAAAGATGACCTAATTTGCTTCCCAAATTGACAAGCTGAGCAAACTTTGTCTTTGGAAAAATCAATTTTAGGCAGGCCTGTTACTAGCTCGAGCTTACTCAGACTGGCAATAGTTTTGAAGTTAAGATGACTCAATCTCTTGTGCCAAATCCAGTTGCGCTTAGAATTGGAAGCTACGAGGCAAACTGGTTTGCTAGACTGAATGTTTCAGCATACTTTATATGTGTTTCCATATCTATTTCCTGTCAAAATAATGTTACCAGAGGCATCTTTAACAATGCAGTTTAGCTTTTGAAATTCAACAGAATGCCCATAATCACACATTTGACTAATGCTGATTAAATTATATTTCAGATTATCAACCAATAGAACATCTTGAATGATAATGTTGTCGTGGATAATCTTACCCTTACCCACGGTCTTACCCTTTGAGTTGTCACCAAAAGTGATAGTGGGACCATGGTATTTAACGAGTTCAGACAGTAGTTTATCATTTCCAGTCATGTGTCTTGAACATCCGTTGTCTAAGTACCATGATTCCTCTTCCTTTTCCTTGATACCTGCTACCTGCATTCACAAGTTTGAATAACTTTTGGTACCCACATCTATTTGGGTCCAAGAGGGATTAATCCTTTAGGAACTCAAATCTGGAATACTTTAACCAGTTTACCAGTTTCTGTGTTCATATAGGTGCGTACTAAGTTAGATGCTCTAGATGGTGGAGTGTGATGTGCTTGTGAAACTATATGTTGTTTGCCTTTTCCAGTGTCTTTGAGGTTTCTATATCGCTTTTGAACTGGACGTTGATTATGGTATCGACTTCTATATACTCTCATGGGATTAGATTGATATGCATTAGTCTGTTTAGGACTTTTAGCAATTTCTACCTTAGTTTCATGAGGATTGAAGCCAATACCAAATCTTTTTCTGTTCATCTGCTCTTTTTGCTGCCAAGTCATCAGGATAGGTTTTTCATTTTCATTTTCCCTAACTGCTCGTACAAAGTTTATGTATTTTCCTTTGCACATGTTCAATTTGGGTAGAGTACTTGATTCACCAGTTTCCACCGTCTTGCCATATCCAAGACCGGTTTTGTCATGGAGAGGTCTTTGTGAATCATTCATTTCTGTCAACAAGCTCGAAGATTTATTCCATGATCTTACTAATTCATCCATGTTATGTTTTTCTGTTGTAAGATTCATGATATCAATCTTGAGTTGTTCATTCTCAGTTCGGAGCACAGCAATCTCTGTTTCAAGACAGTTTATCTCAACTGATTGTTCCCATGAGGGTTCAGTTGAGGTATCTTGCAGATCCTTTTGCTTGGCTCTGACTTAATCGAATGCTAAGGACAGTTGATGATACTCATTTGCCATATCATGAAGAGCTTTGATCAGTTCCTCTCTGGTAAATTCCTCAGAGGTGAAATCAAATACCTGTTCACTAGTGGATGGAAGCTCACGATCATTTGCCATAAGACACTTGACCTTTTCTTCATCATCACTGGAACTGGATGAGCAATTTGATTCCTCTGAATCACTATCTGTTTCTGCCCACTTGGTTTTGCTGTCCTTTGCAACCAATGCTTCATGTTTCTGTCAAGAGGTGTGTCTGTCATTCCTTGAACTTTTCCTTTTGTCAAAGTTCTTTGGTTTGGGACAATCAGCAATGAAATGTCATGTTTTCCCACAGTTGAAGCAACTCCTTGGTTCTTCAACTGTCTCTTTCTTTTGAAAATTTCTTCTGTGGGATCCTTCTTGGTTTCTTCTGATGAATTTGCCGAACTTCTTCACAAACAAAGACATGGCATCACTGCTTAGTTGTTCTGCTGATTCTTCTGATTTAGCTGGTGACTCTATTTTTACTGCAGTCAAGGCCTTGGTCAATTGTGAGGTAGACTGATCTTCTTCTCGAGTCTGCAACTCGAATTCATAGGCTTCTAAATCTGCAAACAGGTCATGCAGCTCTAATTTATTCAAGTCCTTCGATTCTCTCATGGCCATTGTCTTTACATCCCATTCTTTAGAAAGGACTCGAATTACCTTGAGAATAACTTCTCTGTTGGGATATGTTTTTCCCAATCCATTAAGCTCAATAACAATGCTGCTTACTTTCTCATCAAATTCAGTCATTGATTCACCTGGTTTCATCTTGATGTTGTCAAATTTTTGAGTGGCGACAGACAATTTATTTTCTTTCGTCTGTTCATTTCCTTCACAGAGTTGAATCAACTTCTCCCAAATTTCTTTCCCAGTTTTGCATGTCTTGATTTTGCTAAAGGTGTTCTTGTCAAGTGTTTTATACAAGATATCTTTAGCCACATTATCAAGATTTGCCTTCTTTTTGTCTTCAGCAGTCCATTCAATTCTTGGTTTCTCAATGTACTGTGGACCACCTCCAGAAAAAGTTATAGCAGTATTGACTTTGGTGATCGCAAGAGGTCCATCAGTCATGACAAACCACATGTCATCATCTAGTGCTGATAGATATGCTTGCATACGAATTTTTCAGTCATCAAAGTCTTCTTTGGAGAACATAGGAATTTTTCTGAATGATGTCATTATGGTTCAGTGCTTTTAAAAGTAAGATAATAACCTCTCTGATACCACTTGTTAGGATCGGTTGAAAGTCTAGAGGGGGGTGAATATACTTTCAAGTAGTTTAGTAGGAAATATTGAACTCAATCAGTTTAAGGAATGCGTTCGAGGCTCATCTTAGTGTCAAATGCAATTTGGCAAACAAAATATGTCCGGAAATATGTAAAACTGCAGATTTAAAACACTGAGTGAATATCAGTTTAGGGTGTGTGTTGGTGATGAGTAAACTGAAATGATACGAATAGTTGTTTATGGATGTTCGGAGATTTCAAACAGTCCTACGTCACCCCTTTTTCCACCTCGGAAGGATTTCACTAGAAGACTTTGATTTATACAAGTAATTTGCACAAACCCAATCCAGTTTAGGACTTAAACACTGCCTAAACAAGAACTCCTAGTATAACACCTTAGTTTTAGTCCTAGCTGATATAACAATAGAGTAAATGTAACTCGAAATTCTTAGCACAAAGATCGACCCTTAATGATCAGAATAATGCTTTTGAACGCTTGTGTTTCGAGTTCCTTGATCAGATCTTGATCGTAAAGAGCTTTTCGTGTTCTCGTAATAATGACAGAGTTTTCAGTGCGTATTTTCACTACCCTTCTGATGTTGATCAAGATCTCTATTTATACCCTTTGGATTGCCAAAGGTCATAAGTTTGAATTGTTCTTCTGATAAGATTTGAATTATTCCCGTTGGATTTTTCACTATCATCAACGATTTCTGGAGCCGACATTCCCTTAGTATCGCGTCACTACCTTCTGCAGAGATGTCAGAGTACGGATGATCTTATCCGAAAATAGCACGATAGTAAACTGTTGTGGACACCTGAAGCAATCAGTTTGGCAAGGGTAAACTGATGGATTCAGTTTAGCGAGGTCAAATGCTTTGTATCCCTTTAGCGCGGTCGTTGATGGTTCAGTTTAGTGATTCAGTTTGGCAACGTAAACTGTTTCTGTTGGTCATAGTGACGTCATCATTTCCTGAATATCAGTTTAGCCCTTTTTGTAGTTGCTCAAGTAGTTTGACTTTTTTTTGTAAATACCAAAACTAAATTTCCCAACATAAACTAACATAGAGAAGGACATAAATAACATTATATACAATTAACAACTAAAAGGTCAAAATAGTAAGCGTGAATTTCAAACTCACATATTTATAATATATAAATATAATATAATAGAATAGAATAGATAGATAGATATATAAATAGAAATTTTTATAAAAAGAATTTTAGTTTAAGTAAAATAATATAATTGTTATAATAGTATAAAATAATTTTTGCTATAATATATAGATTCTAATTTTTAAAAAAATAGTTTAAGTAAAATAATATTATTTTTATAATAAACAAAATATTACTTTATACAAAAATCTTGCAATTGAAAGCCAAAGAAAAAACATGAAAAATGATATTTGGTATACTTAGTATTAAATATATTATTAATGACTCTGATAAACTAACATAGAAAAAGACATAAATAACCTTATATACAATTAACAACTAAAAGGTCAAAATAGTAAGCTCACATTTCAAACTCACATATTTATAATATAGAATAGAATATAATAGAAATAGAATAGATAGATAGATAGATTAACATTTCACAACATTTTTATGCAAATATTTTTAAGAAAGAATAAGAAACAATTAAAAGACAATTTTGGTAAAGAGAATTTTAGTTTAAGTAAAATAATATCATTGTTATAATGGTATACAATATTTTTGCTATAATATATGTATTCTAATTAATAAAAAAAAATTAGTTTAAGTAAAATAATATCATTTTTATAATAAACAAAATATTACTTTATACAAAAATCTTGCAATTAAAAGCCAAGAAAAAAACATGAAAAATGATCTTTGGTATACTCAATATTAAGTATATTATTAATTATTCTTATAAACTAACACAGAGAATGACATAAATAACCTTATATACAATTAACAACTAAAAGATCAAAATAGTAAACTCATATTTCAAACTCACATATTTAAAATATAGATAGATAGATAGATAGATAGATAGATAGATTAGAATATAACAGCACCAAGAAACCTTATTTCTAACCAAAGTGGAGTGATTAGAATATAGATAGATAGATAGATAATTTAATTTTCTCTCCAAATTAGACAGCACCAAGAAACCTTATTTCTAACCAAAGTGGAGTTTCAAGTGTTGATTCTTCAAACTCAAACCACGTCGTACTTAGATTTTTTTTTTCTTTAAAAAAGCCAAAGTAAGCTGGGAGAGCACAAGAGAAAATGAAGCATTTCGAGATTAAGTGACTCTGCAGTGCTGGAATTAATGTTCTTACAAAGATAGTTAGCAATGAAAGAGGACTCATATATATTTATACAATTGATAACCAACGAATGAACGACTAATATCAATCTAAGTTTGTGATGAAGATCAAGTCACCAGAACAATCTAGAGAAAGACTATTTCAGTACCTTATTCTATAGTGTTCTATAAAGTAAAGAGTTAGGAACAAAGTACAAGTAGAGTTTTCAGATAATTCTGTTAAGTTCAAGTGATCTCTAGAGTGCTTGGATGCTTCTTGATGCCGAAGTAACTCAGCCGAATTAATTTGGCTGAGTGGGAGCGTGAAGTTGAGCCTGCTGCTATCAATGAGCATGCAGCACTTGAATTATTAAATTTGAATTAATTTTGTATTGGATAATAATGCACGTACTGTTTACCATTTATTATAACTACTCTTCATAATTGTCAATAATTAATAGCACCTTTATTATTTTTCTGTACGAATGTGGTTAGTTGATAGTTATTATAAGGGACTAGGGAAAATAAATCTTACAATTGCAGGAATACTTAATGCCTCGAGGAAGTTACTTGTTTTGCACACCCATACATGCAGTTGATATTAATATGGAGGTTATAAAAAGATATTATTGTTTTCTAATTAAGACAGAGAGTATGTAGATCTCTTTTGAGATTATCATATGGATATATATTCTTGAAATTAGTCGATCCGACCCATGTTTACAATTAAAAGTAATAATTTTGACATAAAAATTATTATTTTTTCATGGATCAAGTCATATAGGATGTTCGTCTCGCAAAATTAAACTCGGGAGTCCTCCTCACAAGAGTTTTTATGAAAAAAAAATATTGTCAAATTTTATTTATCACATCTAAGAATTTTATCACTCCCCTTCACAAATATATAATTTACATTACCATATCGGATTTCTAGGTAGAGCTGTCAAACGGGTCAACCCATGGCGGGCCGGGCCGGCCCACAAAAAACCCACCTTTTGGCGGGTCGATGGCGGGCCGAAAATCCTCTACCCAACCCAACCCAAGGTGGGTTGCGGGTTAGGCAGGCCGGCCCGCGGGTTGGCTCACGACAAATAAAAATAAATAAAAAAAATTATAATTAATTATAAATATCATTTCATAAATAAATATTAATAGAAATATATTAATAAAAATTTAAATTATTGATTTCATGTGTGTAAATTTTATATAAAATAATTAATACAAAAAAAATTCATAACTTTTATTAAAAAATACATATATCATAATAAAAATAAAAATAAATTAATAATCCTCCAGGCCCACGGGCCAACCCAGGCCAACGGCGGGCCAACCCGCGCGTGTCGCGGGTCTCGGCGGGTTGGCCCATCTAGACCCACCTTTTGTTGGGTTGAAAAAATGTCAACCCAACCCACTTAAATTGTGTGGCGGGCCGGACCGACCCGGCGGGCTTAACCCAAATTGACGGCTCTATTTCTAGGTATATAATTCAGTTTCTATGTTTGACAACATTTCTTCTCTCTCATTTTTTTCCTATCATATCCTTAATCCTTATTATCTAAATTCTGGTAAGATGTGCAATAATTTCTTTCATGAATTAAATAATGATAACCCTATATATTGGAATAAACCTATATATTTAAGAACGAGGAAATAGTGGAGTATTTTCAATTTCAGTACTTCATTTCCTATCGCAAGATATAAAGTTAACATACACGAAAGGAAAATGTCAAAGTTAGATAATAAACCATTTATTGCTGTCATGAGATTAGGAGAAATGCCACTTGGAGAGAAGACTTCGAGGGGGCTTTATTTATTTTTTTGTTGGATTTAAATACCTACCTATAACTGAATTTGTTTGAAGTAGTTGTCACAATTAGTTCGTGCATGTGAAATAAATTTTTGGAGCCAAAAACACTCGAGGGGGTGGGTTCTTTATGTGATGCAAGATGAACTGATACATATTTTAATTTATCTCACATTTCTTGGGTTTTTTTGTGCACTAAATTTCAATTGTTTTTCGACGGGAAATCTTGCTATTGTAAATAATTATTTGTTAAAAATATAAAGAAACATACTCAAATGTGAAAATCTTTGATGACACAAGTAAATGCAATTGGATACCAATTAATGATATTGAATGCTTCATGTCTCGTGAAACCATATCGAGCTATATTTATAAATGCTACATCGTGTTACACTGGGTTTTCACGTACGTTAATCATGGAAATTTTGTAATTCTTTGTGCATATACTAAGGAAAACCGCAAAATTCGTCATATAAATTATTTTCAGTAGGTTTTTTGTGAGGCGATCTCACTAATCTTTATTTGTGAGATAAATCAATCTTATTCATGTTCATAATAAATTTAAAAAAAAAAAGTATTGTGAACTAAAGTAGTGTTTGAAATTGCTTTTAGAAAGTATTTTTAAGTTTTTTCTTCACAAAATTTGAAAAGTGAACTTCCTAAAATCAATTTCAAAAACTACCTAAGTTCCACGACTTATAGCCTATAGGATGAATACTTGACTTATTTTTCCCACGTAGCAATCTCATTACATACATACAATATTTTTTTTAAAAAAAAATCTGAATTTCTTTGTGCTTATTTAGGGGTGATCAAATTTTTTTTATTAAGCACACTAACTTCCCAACCAAATCACATTGCACTGTTTTTAGTATTTTTTTGAAAACCGCGATTAAACATAGTAATGATAAGCCGCATCTCATACATGGTTCGGTATTTTTTTTGTCAAAAACCGTACCAAACCGTACGCCTAAACCCTCTGTCATAGACTCATATGCTTTACTTGGTACGTGTGATGAGATAAATAATGTTAAGATTAAGATAGGGTAATTAATGTATCAGATAAGGATATGTAGTACTATGTTAGTAAGGTGTATGCGTTTGGTAAATGTGATAATAATGTGGATAAAAGAGTGAATAGTTCCTTTATCACGGGCCCCAGGTTATCATAGGAATGGTAAAAAACGAGAGAAACGCTGGAATATTCGCAAGAATCCCTCATTATCCTATCAACCAAATGCTGCAAATAGTATTTGACATAAGATATATAATAATTTGTAAAAAACATACTCAGTAGTCATTCACTATATCTCAATTGTCTTCAAAATTATTCTTCCTAGAAAGAAAACTCATCTTCTTGTTAAATACTCTTAAAAAATTAGTCTTTTATTTGTTAGAATATTTATTTTTTTCACCACAAATGTTTTGTTTGAAGTTTGAAATTAAAAAAAATAAATAATACAACATATTTATTTTTTAAAAAATACAACATAGTGTGATGTCAATTTTTCTTTTTCTTTTTCTTTTTTTGAGTATATTGGTGTGATCAGTTATTAACTTAGTTTAGAATTTTGGTTATTATTTTATCAATTTTTGTTTTTGTATAAATCCATGAGCCATATTTTGTATTTGAATGAAACTATAATGTTATTGTTTTCGAATCAATTTAAATATATATTATAATATTTTTTATTTAAAAAACCACAAACCGACCACGTAATCGTTTGAAATCACTCAAAATCATAAAAGTAATTCTACTTGTTAAACCACAATTATTTTTCCAAAAAACACTACTCGACCTTATATGACAATTCGATTTAATTTTTTTGAAAATAGAAAACCCATAAAACAATACCGTGATCACCTCTATATTTATTGTTACTACTATTCTATTACTTACTATACTATATTACAGTTAAATCTTCCTATATATTAAATTTTAATATATATAATATATGTATAATAAGTTTTTGTGTAAAATATAATAATGTTAAAGTAATTATTATTTCAAATTAAGTGATGGGTGACTGTCGGTCTACCGTCTACTAATTTTTAAAACATTGATATTTACCTTTAATATTTTATTTTTCTCCAATTTTTGAAAAACAATTATTTATATGGTTAATTTTAAATCGTATTATTTTTAAAATTTTTATATAATAAAATATCATACTTATATATTTATCATATTATCACAAGAAAATCATAATCTATTCTATCTATTCTATTCTATTCTATTTTATTCTATTTTATTAAAGTTGAGGAGTTGATACGTTAGTATGACTAGACCCTTTTAATTTTGTCATTTAGTGTATATTTAATTATCAAAACATCATTTTATTTTTTCGATTGATAACTATTTATTTACGAAAATGTCATTTCTACTATATTTTTTTGCACTTTTATGGATATTTTCTTAACAAAAATGTCATTATTTTATTTCACTATTTATTATTATTTTTATTTTTAATTAAAAAATTGACAGTAAAAATCACGCAACGCGTGAGTTTAAATACTAGTAATATAAAAAAAATTAAGGTTAATTTGTGTGATGAATTTCAAATTATTTGAATTATTTGGATGAAAAAAATTAAATGGATTTGAAATGTACTTTCTATCAAGTTATACAATTTCAATAATAAATATATTGAAGTTCAAATACACACAACATAAAGCCGCCGGATTTAGGCGGTCTCAAACTTAATGTTGATGAATCTGTGAATAAAAATTCAAATAAATTTAGTGTGGGTGGCGTGGTTTGCGATAATCAAGGAATACTGTTGTTGATATTTGAAACACAGATAAATCAACCGATATCAGTAGTCAATGGAGAGTTATTGGCTATTCAAGAAGGGGTAAACTTGCTATATGAAAATAATTTCATTGATGTGTGCACATTGTATCTGATTCTCTCTTGACAGTGCAAGCAGTCACGGCTGAGCAAGAGCATCTTGGATGCGAAGGAATTTGCTTGAAAGCTATTGGGCGAAGATTGAACAACCGGTGGTTTCAAAGTTCTTTCATGTTTTTAGATTGGCTAATAGAGTAGCTCATGTCATTGCTGGTTTTGCTTCTGTTTCTCCTTCACCGTTTATTTGGTTGAATGAAGATTTTTTTTCTTGGTTGGTTCGACTTATAATAGACGATTATTATTAATAAATTTACAAATTTACCAGTAAAAAAAAATACACACAACATAAAAAAAAATAAAAAAAAAATCACACAACATAAATGTCACTAAAACTTATCATTAAAATCTTTCCCAAAACCAAATTCATCACAAATTTTAGAGACGGAAAAATTGTACCAAAAATAATTATACTATATTAAAAAAATATTTCACATGAAATTATAATTTATATTAAAATATAAGATACATAATAATATAAGGTTGCGTTTGGAGATATGGATTTGAAATCAATGAACTTCGGTTCTAGTTTTTATTTTTATTTTTATTTTTATTTGGGGAAGGAGATTGTCACAATTGGGTCTCAAACTCGAGACCTCGTGTCATATTAGAGACCTAGGTGTCAGATGAACTACATGTCATAGACGGTTCTAGCTAGTTTTTATTGTTAACAGTAAAACAACATATCAAATCTTAAACACATACATTACTTATTTATACATCAGGCCATCTCCAACCCAAACACCATTTTGGTGCAAGTTTTGCACTAAAATAGTGCAATTTCTGCACCAAATACAACATTCATCTCCAACTCATTTACATCAAATCTTACACCGAAAAAAATATTCTCGGAATATTCCTTTTATTTTACATATCAATATATTTTTATCTTTAATTAATATTTTTATTATAAAAAATATTTTATTGTTAAAAAATATTTTTACAAATTATATAATTAATATTTTTATTATAAAATAATATTTTATTGTTAATAAATATTATTAATAAAATTTAAGTTTATGATTTATCTATTATTATATAAATGAAATTATTTATAAATAATTCTTTAATATTTATTTAAATAATTAATAATTAAATACTTATTGATTAAATTAAATAATTATAAACATAAATTTTTCTAATATTTAATTATTAAAATAATAAAATAAATATTAAATCATTACTTATAAATATAAACAAAACAAATAAAAGGTATTAAAAAAATTATAAAAAAAAATAAAAAAGTCTGCGCCAAATTTGGTGCAAAATGTGGGGTGCGCTATTTTGGCGCAACAAATAGCGCCCCCCATTGGAGATGGAAAGCTGCGCCAAAACGCGCAGCCTTGGAGATGCTCTCAATAACACAAAGTAGAGTGAGATCTTGAATGATAATGAGCTTGAAATTAATCTTGATTAACATCAAAATTAAATATGATATAAACATATAAATGTTGAAATTTATGATGTTATTTATCCAATCAACAAAAATACACATTAAATCCATAAATTCAACATTATTCCACCCACCCAACATGAACGAAAATTTAATACTCGTGAGTGGGAATTGAAATCGTTGGTTTACGAATTAAAATGTGTCATTTCCTAGGGGTGCAAACGAATCGAATCGAGCCGAATAATGATAAAATTTTAAGGCTCGAATTCGGCTCGATAAGAGTATATTCGAGTTCGAGCTCGATTCGAAGTTCGATAATTTCAAATATTTTGGCTCCAGCTCGGCTCGAAATGAAGTTCGAGTTCGAGTTCGGTTCGAAATATTCGAACCTATTCGTGAACTATATGGATATTATGGTTCGAAAAGCTCGAAAAGTTCAAAAAAGTTCGAAATATATATATATTTATTATATAATTATATTATATTAATTAAATATTAAGGTTCGCGAACTATCGAATAGAGTAATTATGCCTCGAGCTCGGCTCGAAAAAAAGTTCGAACATGTTTGAATTCGGCTCAAGTTCGATAAGCTCGAATACGAATCAAATATTTATCAAGCAGACTCGTAAAACTCACGAACATGTTCGATTCGTTTGCATCCCTAGCTTTCTCCTTGCACCCATGGACAAAATTTTATTTCGTAATTCATTTTTCTGTCGCAACCCAATTCTGGAAATTATAAAAAAAACTTAAAATCTACGGTTATGATTAAATCTGAAGTTACATAGACCTACTTCTCACGTGCACCGGATCCACTCAATAATTTCCACCGCACGACACCAAAAAAAACCACCCACACCACTCACGCGGATAAGTTAGCACCAAGCATTTCACTTAGCACTTAGCAGTGGCATTCTCGTAAATAATGGGAAATTAAGGCCTTATTACAACCCGGTTTCTGTTTATATTCCCGACACCAGTCCACCTTCTTCTTGCATCCTCTGACAGTCTCTTCCGACTGTCTCTACCAAACCTCAAACTCAACCATATACATGTACACCAGCATTTCATCTCTTTGATTCTGTAAAAATGGCGTCTCCGCCTTTAATTTGGTTCTCCGCCATTGCCGTTGTTCTTCAATCATGCATCCTTTTAGCATCCTCCAAGAAAACCTACATTGTCCACATGAAGCACTACCAGAAGCCCGCATGGTATGCCACGCACGGTGAATGGTACGCGGACCATTTACAGACGCTCACTTCCGGCGACCCAGATTCGCTCCTGTACGTCTACGACTCCGCTTATCACGGTTTCGCCGCCGCGCTTTCGGCGGAGGAGGCGCAGTTCCTGAGTCAGTCGGATTCGGTGCTTGGAGTTTTTGAAGATGAGATTTACACTCTTCACACCACGCGTACTCCGGAGTTTCTGGGTTTGGAAACTGAGTTCGGGACGTGGGCTGGGCACAGTTTGCAGGAACTGAATCAGGCGTCGCAGGATGTTATCATCGGGGTTCTCGATACCGGGGTGTGGCCGGAATCTAAATCTTTCAGCGATGTGGCAATGTCCGATGTGCCAGCGAGGTGGCGAGGTGAGTGCGAGGCGGCGGCTGATTTCAATCCTAAAATCCATTGTAACAAGAAGTTAATCGGTGCCCGATTCTTCTCCAAAGGTTACGACATGTCAGCCGGGGTGAAGGAATCTCCGTCCCCGCGGGATAAAGATGGCCACGGTACACATACGGCGAGCACGGCAGGCGGGTCTCAGGTGGAGAACGCTAGCCTTTTGGGTTATGCTAGAGGAAATGCCCGCGGGATGGCGACTCATGCCCGATTGGCGACTTACAAAGTGTGCTGGCAATCGGGTTGTCTCGGTTCCGACATACTTGCTGCAATGGAACGTGCTATCCTCGATGGGGTGGATGTGCTGTCTCTCTCTCTGGGCGGTGGATCTGCAACTTACTTCCGCGACACCATTGCTATTGGTGCTTTCGCAGCCATGGAGAAGGGAATTTTAGTCTCGTGCTCGGCAGGAAACAGCGGGCCTACGAAAGCTTCTCTTGCGAATGTTGCGCCATGGATCATGACTGTTGGAGCTGGCACAATTGACAGGGATTTCCCAGCTTTCGCCACTTTCGGCAATGGCCAGAAATACACAGGGGTGTCTTTGTACAGTGGAGGAGGAATGGGGGATGATTTAGTCGAATTGGTCTACGATAAAGGCAGCAATGGCTCCAGCAACTTGTGCTTGCCTGGGTCTTTGGACGGATCAATGGTGCGGGGGAAGGTGGTGCTTTGCGACAGAGGGATCAACGCTCGGGTGGAAAAGGGTGCGGTGGTGAGAGACGCGGGTGGGATCGGAATGATACTGGCGAACACGGCGGCGAGCGGGGAGGAGTTGGTGGCGGACAGCCACTTGTTGCCGGCGATGGCGGTGGGGAGGAAAGTGGGCGACTTGATGAGGCTGTACGTGCAGACGGAGAGGAATCCGAGGGCGTTGCTGAGCTTCGGGGGGACGGTGGTGGACGTGAAGCCGTCGCCGGTGGTGGCGGCGTTTAGCTCGAGGGGGCCAAACATGGTGACTCCGGAGATCCTGAAGCCAGATGTGATCGGGCCTGGCGTGAATATCTTGGCAGGCTGGTCACAGGCCGTGGGGCCCACCGGACTTGAGAAGGACAAGAGGAAGACCATGTTCAACATCATGTCTGGTGAGAATCAATTCTTTAACGGCTACTTTTCAAATATTTTTCATGTCTTACTACTACTTTTTTTTTCGTGTTATTGCATAAATTACTCATTAAAAATTTCGAGATTATAAAAAAAATGAGGTAGGTTGGAATTTTTCGTTAAATACATGTATTTTCTTACTACATATATTTTCATTTTTTTTTAATTTTGAATACATAATATCCCCTTTTGTCTTCATCTATTTCAATATATATATATATGTTTAAAATTTGAAAACACGGAAAATCAACAGTGAATCTTAAGATGATATGGTGTAATTATGATCCAAGAGTAACATAAGTTCTGTGAGTAAACAACAATAATTCCGTGAAAGGCGGAAAAAAGCCGTACAATAATGCTTGACCTCAAACGTGTCACTATGCTTCATGTTTTTTACAACCTTAATTCATGCCAATTTTTTTTAGTGTTTAGGTTATGAAAAGCTCGTGACATATACTTTCTTGAAAAAATAGTGTTCACATTCATTCCTAAAGTGCGTGCAATAATTTATCATTCCAAAGATTGTTAAAAAGAAGCCCTTTTTGAGCCACTTCATGGGGTTGGGCATGCTGGGAAAGATTGTGGGTTGGCTCTGTTTTGAATTATGAATTGATATAATTATTCCTTGGACAGGTACTTATGGATAGATGTAACTTTAGATTTTGAATTATCATAATAATAATAATAATTAGCAATGTGGATGATAAAGTAACAAAAATATAAACAAATAATTTGTGGGTCGTTGGACACTAGGGGATAAAGAATCTAAATGATAGAGTAGAATGAGCTGTAAAGGGGTGTTGGTGGATTTTTGAAAAGGATGGTCCTTTGTGTTGGTCGCTTTCTGCTAAAAGACATTCCAATTAAGAAAATAGTAGAGCTTTCACATGATGTTTGCAAAGGTGATTGATTATACACCCTCTCTGTATAATATAATTTTTTTTAGTTTTGCACTTTTGCTCACCTATTTGTTTTTGAGCCAACCAACTCATCCCCCACCTCCAGTTATCTCACCGCCTCGCCCCAATTCGACGATTGAATGAGTTAAGAATGAAATGTGCATATGATTCGCTATATTTCGGAATTGGTAAATAGTAAAGGTGATGATATTGGGCAGGTACATCCATGTCTTGCCCCCACATAAGTGGACTAGCTGCATTATTGAAAGCGGCGCATCCGGACTGGAGCCCGAGTGCCATCAAATCCTCTCTGATGACAACGGCCTACACACTCGACAACACCAACTCCCCACTCCGAGATGCAGCCGACTACTCGCTTTCCACTCCGTGGGCGTATGGAGCCGGTCATGTTGACCCCCACAAGGCCCTATCTCCAGGGCTAGTATACGATGCCACCCCGGAAGATTACGTATCATTCCTCTGTTCCTTGGATTACTCTGTTTCGATGGTGCAGATATTTGAAAGGCGTCCGAACGTCACTTGTGCCAGGAAATTCCGTGACCCTGGCCAGCTCAACTATCCCTCCTTCTCGGTGTTGTTTAGGAAGTCGAGGGTGGTCCGATACACCAGGGAACTGACCAATGTGGGAGCTGCAGGTTCTGCTTACACAGTTTCGGTCGATGCACCTTCTATGGTTTCGGTTACAGTGAAGCCATCGACTCTTGTTTTTCGGAACGTGGGTGATAAGCAAAGGTACACGGTCACGTTCGTGTCGCAGAAGGGCATAAACCCGCTGGCTCGAAGTGCATTCGGGTCCATTTCTTGGAGCAACTCGCTGCACCTAGTGAAGAGCCCCGTTGCTTTCTCTTGGACGCGATTATGAGGTTGTGTGATTTTTCATTACCACCCTTTTGCACAATCTTCAGACACAGAATTTGCGTTCTGCAAAGGCTTCTTGTGTATTGGTGAAGTTAAACAGTTGAGTGGCATAGTTGTGATGCTTTTTAATTTACTGAATTAGGCTTCAAACATAATATTTAAATTTTAAAGTTCATGTTTTCTTTTTGACTGTCATTATCAAGAATCAAATTCATAAGGATCCTGATTATAAATGGTGGAAAGTTTCACGAAGATGATGTTTTGTCTTAAAATTGCAAATTTTTCTCCCTAAAGGATCCATAAGTTTTCCCATCCCTTCAAATACATCCCTAAAATCAAATTTTCGGCTCGTCGTGCATCTCAGATCAAGCGTTGCTGGTTCTAAAGGTAAAAGATTCAAGAAACTGAAACTTCTGCATTACAGGATTTCGACGAAATTCAATAGCAAAAGTAGCTAGGGTAGCAGCAGTTTTTGTAACAAGTACACAAATACACCTCAGGACACTTGGGATACATACACTTAACACTTGAGCAAGAGCAAGTTATGCCTGAAGGAAACTTGGGAATACAGCAGTTCCAGCAGCTCTTGGACTTGTTAAGGCGTCCTCTTGTATTCGAGCAGGAGCCACAGGCGAATTTAGGAACTCGGCAGCTCACACATAGGCCGCTGCAAGGACACTTGCAGCACGGTGGTATCTCGGGATCGGTTGTGCAGATCCCAGACACATTGAAACAAGATACTCCACTGCGTGAAAACGAATTTTATGAGCATTAATGACTTGAGCTCAAACGGGATAAGCACACACATTTAAAGAAAATAAAGTACCAGAGCCATTTCCGGAAGCCATGAGGTCTACGAATTTCCATGGTTCTGCTCCTGTAGATTAAAACACATAGCTAAGAAACATATAAAATGTAAACAACATGACTATCATGCAAGAGCTCGGGTGGGGCAAGGTCGAGCGACCGAGTAAACTTTGGAACGAAAACTTGTAGTTTTAGAAACAGCACACATAAAATAATTTGGGCAGCCCCTGAATTGATGGCTTCTATTCTTACGAAGGCATCAGAGGATCTGCATTTGATGTGATGAATTCCGCAACCCTGCCAGGTCGAAAAAGACAAATCGTTTAACTCCGGACCCGGATCAAGATGGTTGCAAGAATAACATCGATAACAAGATCAATGTTGACACAATAACAAGCATTTTTTTCAAATAGTATGAAGTTTAGATACTGGAAAATCATGGGTACGGAGAATAAATAACATACTCTTTACAGGATCTTGAAGCTTGTTGAAACCCATCGGCAGACTTCAACTCTTCCTGTTTTGCCCAAAAATTCACATTAAACAAAAAGATTGTAGTTTCTTCATATCTATGCAAAGAGGAGCATACGGAGATAACTAAAATTTGATTTTCATATCGAGTTAAATTTGAAATCCACTCTAATGACTTAAAATATTGCTAGCTGAGATTTGTTATTTATTGTCCAGTGGATAGCCGAACAAACCAACTTCAAATCCATCAAATGTCTAAAAAAAAAAACTAAAACATAATATGTGAAATCATTACGAATTGCCAAAATATCTTGAGAAATACAAAGAAGGGCAAAAATGCAAATATCATTATTCAATGCGCAGAGAGATATTACACAATTTTAGACATTTTCGTCCCTTTACGATTTTGGTGTATCAGATTTCAATTTTAATACACATTTCAATTTTAATTTCTTTTTTTTTTTTCGCAATGTTGGTCACATTTACACATTAGGTCGACGTTAGTTCAAAAACAAAAACTCTAGTGAGATCGTTTCAAAAGTAAATTTTGTAAGACGAATCTTCTAATTGAGTCATACATTATAATGTATTGCTTATTATGCAAAAAAATATAACTCCATATTATAAATATGAGTAAATTTGACATGTTTTATGAATAAAAATCAGTCAAATTAATACTCATGTGTGCGCACTGGCGAGTAAGATCCAAGGAAAAAACAATACTGAAAAAGAAAAATGAAAAGATTGGACTAATATATATCAAATTTGACAAGATTTATTTTCCCAAAACATGAGCTATTTAGAGAGCCAAAAAAGCATTATTTTACAAGGCAAGCTTTCCATAACATTCAAAATGACAGCGTCCTCTCTCTTTCCAAATAATTAACTGTCAATATCATAACAGAAGGTACCAACAAATTTTGACCAGAATTCGCACTCGTTTTCTTCCCATAATAGGATTCACTCCCATTTGTCCTGCTTTCAAACTTCCATTCATTCTCAAACCAAACCATCTGATTCATAGCTGATTATATTATAATATTATACATTACAAACAAGTAAGATTCATCAAAATTTTCTTCTTTTGTCTTCGTACCAACGTTGGGATGAACATCTCGTTCAAAAACAGTGTGTGTTTCTTCGGTGACTTGGTAGAATTTAAGCATGAAGCAACATATGTCATCACTATTAGGCCAAGAAACGTACTAACCTCGAGAAACCCAATTTCCCTCTCCAGCATCTGAATCTTGGCCAGCTCCCGCCGCTTCCCATACAAATCCGGGTACTCCGGCGGCGACTTAGGCCTCGGCGGCGGCAGCCCGTTTCCCCTCAAACCCTCCATTTCTCCACCGCCGTGTATATATATATCTCAATGTAACTTCCTCATGTTGGCCACTATCAGTACGTAGTCTTGGAAAGAATCACAACAAAGGTCCAAAGAGAGATGAACAATATCGGAACTGAGGCATATATAAAAGAAAATTAAGCATCAAATGAAGACGAAAAAGACAGAAGAAATAATTACTACTGCGCTCCGACATTGACATATATAAGCCAGAACAAAAGCTACACTTAACACACACACGCACAGATACTACTCTACATCACACGTATACACTTAACACACACGCACAGAGGAAACAGTTGAAACAAAAAAAAAACAAACTTTTTCTAGCTCACTATAATATGAATTCAGGGCATAAAAAGTGTGGCATAATATGGCGAGAAGTACCCTCGGCAGGAAAAAAAAAAAAAGTGTGCTAATTTTCTTGAAGCTGTAATAGAGAAGGGCTGCAAGGAGTTTGTGATTGGCGAAAGGTTGAGGCAGAAACCCGAAGCTTTAAACGAAGTTGAGAAGTCCAAGTAAAGTGCAAACGTCACTTTCTTCTCACACAGTTGCAGTGTGCTGGTGTGTGTGTAAAATGTATTGAAGGTGTTGCAGTCAGACATGTACAGGTAATGGCAGAAGCAGAAACTCGACCCACAATAGTTCATCTATCTTATCTAATTAAACAACAATGTCTTTGTGTTTAGTTTGAAACTCAATTATAACAACTATATATTTTTAACTTCTACTTGTTCATGTGTCTAATCTGATCCAGTAATCCAAGTCTTAAATGACAAATACTACATCTGATGATGACTGACAAGCTTCGTGACTCTGTTGTAACAATTTTTCCGATCTCAAAATAAATAATAAAATCTAAGCATATATAGTAACGAGTTTTATATTAAAATTTCCCCTATCGACAAAAACAGAAAAATCTAATCGAAGTCAGAATTTTATAATATAAAAAATTTACGCCTATTAAAGATGAGTGACGTTTGTAACCCCACATTCGATTATGATTCCAGACCAAGATCCCCTTGGTTATGTTCATTTTTAATTGAAAAAATATATATAAACTGACTAAATTAGAAATTGATAAGATTATTTAACTTCGAGGTAAATTTAATTTGTTTAACTATTTTCTTTGGCCCAATTGATGTTTATGGCTATTCAAGTTTCTTTGTTTTTTTTTTTTTCAGATTTAAATCTTTCAATTATTTACTCTAAGCTTTACTTCAACATTGTACTATAATGTTAGTTTTATTGTTGTTATTGCTCGATAATGAGGAAAATAAAAACACCATAACACAAAGTTGACTAGTACTGCTAGTTAATTTAGTGTTTTCATTTATTCGTCTCAGGTTATGTTTGTGAATTTTGGTTTGCATTCCATCATATATATTACAATTTAGTTGGTTTTCCAAATCGAGCCAAGATGTAGATTCACGGATAATAGTTTCCTAATCAATCAATATAAATTGAAGTAATTGATGAAATACAAAAAACTTCTATGAACTTTGGTCGATTTTGTGATATGAAATTCTAATCAACTCTCTTTATAAAAAAAATATTATATATTATTTTTTTTTATCAACAGGGTCAATAATATAAATTAGTAAAACTGTAGTCACAATTCACAAAACCCACAAAGACTTGTTACTCTTCATTAAATATGCGTTTGAATAAAGCTGCATGGATTGTGATACAAAGGACATGGTGGATCCTACAAGCGAGAATATGTCAAAGCATAGAAAGTGGACAAAAATCGAGACCATAAATGCATAAGATAAAAGAATTTTTTTTATTTCTATTTAATTTAACAGCTCAAAAGAGCAATCAATACAAAGTTTGGAAAATAATGCATACAGACTGCACCACAAATAATACAAAATGCTTGTTGACACAATCAAGCGGAAAAAAAAAGGCCAATCAGAGAGACGACGGTAGTTTTTTCAGTTTTATTTATTTTTTTTTGTAAATGACGTGATAATATGTAATCGTTGTTTTTTAATGTAATTGAATATCAAGCTAACACCATAACTTTTAAATCACATTGACTAATTAAATTGTACAGGATAAGTCCTATGTGCTAAGAGGTGACAGTAACTTGTAATTTCTTAAGAAAGATCTAATAATCAAATAGTATGTCACATCATTTTTTTATATTATTAATTTATGTGAAAATAAAGATATGATCTCTTTTAGATAATTGGGTCTACTATACGCTCAGGACGAAACTAGGATTTATTTGGAGGGGAGATTTTTTTCTTCTAAACATTAATTATTAATTAATTAAAATATACGTGTATATAGTGTTTTTACTTTTCTCACAAAATAATAGCACCAAAACACTTGTTCTATTCGATGCACATTAAAATTATATTTTAGAATAATCTTAAATTATTACAAATAAAATTTTAAAAATTTTAAAATCTAATTAGTTTAAAATAAATTATACAAAATTATAAAGAAATTAGAATGCCAAAATTTTTAATAATTCATCCATAAAAAAACGACAGAAAATTTTTTAAATGATAAAACTTTACAAGTAAAAATTTTATATTATAAAAAAAAATTAATAGTATATTTCGTCAACAATTTTTTGTTCAAGTATTTTTAAGTATATACCTAAATTTGTTATATTGGTGAAGTGTTTTTAAAAGTTCCATGCACAAATATCTCTTTAACTTATCCCTCATTTCTCTCACCTTGATTTCTGTACTATACTTGTCTCTTTAATTGTTTAAAAACTATGCAAATAATATATAAACTATTTAATTTTTAATATAATATAAATATTTATAAATATATATCCTTAAATTTTTTGTACCATATATAGTATGTTTACGCAAAGCTTATGCGTTTTCGATTAGTATATAAAAGTATTACTTTCTTATTTATAATGAGACATCTAAAGTTAAACAATTATAAAACTCCTTAAGCCTCTACGGAGTGACGTCCAAGTTGACGAAGTAAATGATCTCATGACAAATAGTTAGGCGTTTGTTTTCTCCTATTAACACCTTCTTGAGCGAGTCTATCGCATAGGTTTGTTCAGTACGATTTACCTGGTTAGCATAATTTAAAGAATTACAGTCTATCTTAAACCTAGATCGCATGGAAGAGTAGCGGTTGCAGGTTTTCATGTATATATATTGTTGGTGTCCAATAATTTTTCCTACTGGATAGAGCGATCGAACCATGACAATTGAGTTGTTATGCGATTTAAAAGATTTGAGTTGCACAATTATCATCAACTAAAGCTTTTGATAAAACGGTAAACGCTCGATCTTACAATTGATATCAGAGCCAAGGTTATGAGTTCGATTCTCCTTGATTACAAGGATTACAATTATTGGGAGATAGATTGTTAATACACAATAATTATCTCTGTTGGGTAGAGCGATCGAACCATGACACTTGCGCTACTATGCGGTTTAAAAGATTTGAATTTCAATGTTACACTAGTTATAATTTTTGGTAAAAAGACGAAAGTTCGATCCTTCCTACATATATTAAACAATATTTGTTCATAACATAAATAACAAAAAGTCAAAAAATGATACGGTTGCGATGAAAATAATTTTTTTTTACATAAAGAGTAATATTTATCATCGATAAATTTTTATCTTTCTTTAACACATACGGCTGCAAAGTAAACGATAATATGTAATTAAAGAAGTTACACGCCACAGACGTTCTACATAAATTTTTAAAATAACTTATTCAACAATCAATAATATTTAAAATGCATCCTTCTCGCATTTTTTGACTTAAAGTCATACGTACGATGAATAATTGTGCAAGAATAAAACTATGTTAACTAAACTCATATGCAATACAAAAATAATACTAAATAATGAACTCGAAAACGAACAAAATAAACATATATAGGAGAATAATAAATTAGTGTAATTTGAATTAATAAAATAACTATGCAACAATCAATTAGTAATTAGTAAATGAATAAAATGTAAAAAAATGTTACAATTTCAAAGTTGCAATCTGAGTAATTATCATTAATTGTATAATAAGTAAAAAAAATTAACGATATGCCTACCTATAAACAAATGGAGGTTTGTGATAAATTTCGTATTTAGAGTAAATTGTTTGCAGGACCGCAGGAGGAGAGAAGATAAAATTAAAAAAATTAATGTGTACGACAGTTTGTGGTGATATAACTGATAAAGCAAAAATTTTGCTATAAAAACATAAAATCAATTTTTTTATTTTGTCATATAATTTTTTTATTTATAACTAAAATTATATAAGTATTAATATAAATATTAATTTAAAAATAATTGAGGGCCCGTCTCAAGGTGGGGCCCTGAGCGGTCGCCCGACGCGCCCTACCTCAGGGCCTCCCCTAGTGGTGGGTTGCGGGTTGGCCCGCAAAAACCTGTCAATTTACACGTGGGCCCATCAGGTTGACCCGTCCCGCCAATTAAAATATGTGGTTTGGATTGGTGTTTTCCCAATTCGCCTAAAAAGTGGACCGACCCGCCTAATGGTGGGTTGCGACGGGTTGTGGATCGGCCTGCCCTGCTTGCCTGTTTTGACACCTCTAGTTTTGATGACACTCGAGAAATAAACCATTAATCCAAATGAGATTAATGCATTATACATACTAGTATCTTGCACACGCAATATGTGTGTTTATCAAATTATCGTATTAACAAATAATTTATGTATAAAAGTTATTAAATTTTTTTTAAAAAAAATAAGAAACTAATCTCAAGCATAACATATGTGAGAGTTAGTTTTTGAATTTTGAAATTAAAACATGTCAGACATGAAGTATGAAATAGTGAAAAAGTTGTATGAAAATAAATTAAAATTGCTAAATAGTTTATTTATTTATTTATTGGATATAGTTATTTTTGAAAGTTCACATAAAAATACCAAAATGTAATTACTATACCAATGTACCGCCCTATTGATTTATTAAATAGTAATAGATAATATTATAAATTCAGTAGCATATGATTGTAATAATATGAAAATTGTTGTGTGATCGTCTCACAAGTTAATTTTGTGAGAGGTGTCGATTTAAAAAAAAAGAAATTTTTTTACACCAAACAACCATATAAATTATTGAAAATACAAGATTTTTCCATGTGAAAATTTAATAAACATACACATACTTAACCTTTTATAATATTTGCACACTTGTCTCAAAAACAAAGAATGATCAAATTAGTTGTCATTTTACTAGATTAACATTGCTTAGATAAAATGATTATCTGACTGAGTATCTTTCTTTTTTGCTCCTAAATTTAATATTGGATTTATATAAGATTATTTTTTAAAATTTAAAATATCATAAAAATATAGAACGAGAGAATTACCATCGGCTTTATAATTATTCTTTAATTTTTTAGATATTTATTTGAAACATTTACTTAAACCACTTGATAATTAATTTTTTTAGATATTTTTTTCCTTTTTGAAATAAAAAATGATATCGAAATAAATTAATAATATTACTAGCAATAAAAATTAATAAATAAAAATAATATTGAAAATTAAAAATTTAATAATGTGAAAAAATTAAAAATAATAATAAAGTGAAAAATGTTTAATAAAGTTTTTATAATTAAATTTATTATGATATAAGTTTGTAGTTTAACAAATCTAAAAATTATTATAATAATATAGGGGTATATTTGTATTACATGCTTTATATTGTCAAGAAAATGCATGCAAGAAATACGCGTATTCACCAAATCACAATTAAAGGGTAAACCATGCAAATTTTATAAAAGATTAGGGGTGGATATGTCTATTAAATTTTCACATGAGAGAAATGTTATTTTCAATACTTCACAGGGTGCAAGTTTGATGCGAAAAAACTCAATAAAAAATATTACTTTTATATCAAAGGTATTCTTTCACTCAAGGTATGTATCAGTTGACCTGTCTTAAAAGGAGATCTACCTTTATAATAAATATCAAAATCCAAATACATGAACTGATAGAACGAAAAATCCAAACATCAAACGATGCAATCTTATTCTCTTTTATCAGGTGTGTACTATCACTTATAAATACACAATTATTGTATTTGAGATTTTGATATCACAAACAATCATATTTCATTTGGACGCGTGTAATCTTAAATACGTTGACCCTTTTTCTTATTAATATAATCCCAATACTCATTGATCAAAGGCATACTCCAAATCCACACACTTGAAATGGCAATGAAGATAGGCACAAGAATTGAAGTCGTGATAGCCATCGTGATGGTACTCATCGTTTCAGCTAACGCGAGCTGTTATTCGGATTGCTTGAAGAAATGTGGTGGTAACAAATTCGCTTGTCTCGTGGTGTGTATAGGTCAATGTACTAAGGCGAATTCTCCGACAACCCTCCCGCCGCCAACCACCATCACCACCGCAGGTGGAAGAGGTGACGCAGAGATTCCGAATCGTCGTACTAATAAATTATTCAAATGAAGAGTATGTATGTACGTAGTACAATAATTTTTGTGATGATGAATGTGATGTGGTGGTTGTGATATATATTATATGAACATTACTAGCTTTATTTTTTTATTTTTTTGTTTTTTTTGTTTTTTACTACTTGATCTTGTTTCGAAAAACAAAACTCAATTTACTCTTTAACGTTGATATTAAATAAGGAAAGAAACGTTATAACATGAGTGGTTTATCAGTTACTATATAGGGAAATGCTACATGTATATGCAAGGTTACACGTTGGGTTACACGTTACACTTGACATTACAAAATTATCCCTCTGATTTATTTGAAAAAATTCTTTCCAAAATACATCAAGGATATTTATGTAATGTCAAGTGTAACGTGTAACCCAACGTGTACATGTAACATCACCCTACTATATATATGGTCCAATTCCAACAGTTATAAACAAAAATTTAAAATGATAAAATAGTTTTAATATATATGATAATGCTATAATAAAATTATTTATTTTTGAGTATTTGAGGGGTATTTATAGGGGTTAAGGGGAGTTTTTTTTTTCAAGAACTATAGTTCAATATCATAAATCAAAAGGAGAGCAATGTACAAGGTCGACTGACCCAGAGTCCCATCTGATTTATAACAAAACCAAGGGAGAAAAAGGGATATCAGAATAATCCCGAAAATATACAAAACTACAACTCTGACTAAAACTAAACAATAGATCATTGGACAAAATCAAATATTACTGGCCGGCCTAAGAGAAAACCCTTCTACTGAACTAAGGCTAGTCCCCAGAAGGAGACCAACACAAGCAGATGCAACTGTATGATACTAATAAAAACAAACTTATCCTACCTGAGCAGCCTCCAAAGAACATCACAAGGCAAAATAGATAGAGCTTAAGAAATGAAGCATGGCAGTTAGAACCTTCAACATTTAATGATTGTTCAGAAAATTCAATCCATTCAACGATATATTTGGAAACAATATCGAGTTTGGAGTTCCACTGTTTTTCAAATAGCCATAAATTTCGAGTTTTCCAAAGCCACCATAAAATATAAACTGGAGCATGTAATATATCAGCATAGTGATGTGCATTTTAGATAGAGCTAACCATTTTCCACCATGAATGAATGTTTGAAATTGCATGGAGACCATCCCAATGCAATGGAGCAAGTTTCTACACCCTCTTGGCTCTAATGCAATCAAATAACAGGTGTTCCAAATTATCAATGTCCTCCCCACAACATTAGCAAATAGGATCAACAATGATATGTTTCTTGAACAGATTACATATTTGGTGGCAAGAATATCATGAAGACATCTCTAAAGGAAGAACTTATACTTTTCTTTGATTTGATTTTAAGCTTCCAAGTTTTGCTACACGTAAGCCTCTCTCTCTTCCGATTGTTGCTATTTTCTGCTTGCAAATAGTAAGACGGTTTAAAGTTCAAGGGTAAGACATGTCGATGTGCGAGAGAATGAAGAGAATCAAGTGGTGAAAGGACTGGGATACCGAGCCAAAATATCGATTTTTTGGGATATCGTACCGAAATTTTTTTGACATATAAACATTTTTTTGGTATATCGAATTTTTTTTCGGTATTTATATACGGTATCAAAAGGGATTTTTTCCATACCAAAATTTCAGAATTTTGATATCGGTATCAGTATGAATTTTTTTCATACTAATATTTTTGATACGGTATACCAAAAATCCACCCCCTACAAGATTCAAGAATAGAAGAGATCGACGTGAATTTAATAGCTGATAATGAGATATGTTTAAAAAGTTTGGATGATTTCGGGAAGAAGAACTTTCAATAAACCTCTATTCATCATTCATCATCCATCATCCATCATCCACTGAGGTGAGAAGAAAAATTATTAAAATCTATTGACCTCAATGAGAGACTTGATAATTTGGATGCCACAATATCGTAAATTGATAAAGTGAACTATTTCAATGAACAAAGTAAAATGTCATTACTAAGAATACACTGAATCGAAAAATCTGGATGAATTGGATCAAATTTTTTGTTTTTGCAGCAAATGATTGTATGTATCAAATCCAATTGCAATTGATTTTTTTCTTGGGACTTGTGCATGACAATTGTCTATGTTGGTTGTCGTGAAAAATGAACAATTCATCTTAGTATTTAATAATAATTTGATTTTTGAAAAATGAACAATTCATCTTAGTATTTAATAATAATTGGATTTTCTATTATACCAAGGATGCGGTTGGATTCATAGATAAATTTATTTCATGCATATCATATTTTGTTATTGTGATGGTAAGATTTTGTAGTAACTCAGAATTTATTTTAAGATAATAATATATTAAACATGATTAAGGGTTATTAATTAATCAATTTCGATGCTTATTCGGACTTCAAAACTAAGAATTTGATTGTCATTATTTGAGCCAGTTCGAACGGTCCGAAGAGGACTTCGGACGATCCGAACTCAGCAACTCGGGAGCTCCGAAGATGGCTTGTTGACTTCGGAGTTAAGGCAAGTTCGGACGATATATCCGAACTAGGATCGGACGGCCCGAACTTCGCCTATGCCAAGCAGGCAGGATTACTCAGCCATGAATTTTGACAAGTGTCGGATTTAGGACACTTCGGATGGCCCGAAGTGACGATCGGACGGTCCGAACTCAACGTGTCTCGCATGCAGGCAGTGAGTTGGATCGAACGATCCGAACTCGAGTTCGGAGGATCCGAACCTAGGTCGGGTCTTGGCCTATAAATAGGGGTCTCCGGAGTTCATTTTGAATTACGAATTCCCGAGTTTCCTTCTTCAGTTATATAGTATGATTTATACACTTGAGGGCCCTATCGGTTATAATAGAGGTTCTGGAATAACCAAGGTGTGGTTATAGTCATCTGGGACTAGCGACTCCAAAGGGCTATCTATGGACGAAGGTATGATCCGAGAATCTATTTAAGTTTTGGGAGTACTTATTAGCTTAGTTAAGGCTTATAGAATTTGTGTAGTGATACGGTGAACTTTTGAATATAGGCTTGGAACCGAGGATCCTACTTTATTTGAACTAGCCTAGAGGTACGTACACATTGACTGAGATTGCCAGCGAGTATACATGTTTATATGTTGCATTTATTTGGAATTATTATATGGCATGATATATGATTTACCGTTTTCCATATTCATATGTCATGTGCATGTACACGTTGAGCCTATACCTTGATATACCTGATTATAGAGCCGCTCAGTTCTATACTCGATAGTCTGTCACTGAGAGTACCGCGACGGCGGGAACATATATGTCTGACTACTCTGGTGTACCAGACGAGTGTGGTTGCACCCAGAGGTTGATCCGCGCGGTGGCAGCACTCATGTGGCGCCGGTACTGAGCATGAATTTTCAGATGATCCTTTATCAATCATCATGTTGCATGCATTATATACATATGTTTACTCATGTTTATGTACTGGGCATTAGCGCTCACGTCCTAGTTGTTATCTTGGACACCCTATTCCACGGGACAAGTCGCAGGATGGACGGAGCTGGTAGTTCAAGGCAGGACTAGGGAGCAGGAGCCTTGAGGAGTTAATTATACAGCAGGATTCGATATAGCTGTATAATGTTTACTTTTAAGTTTTTCGATATGGTTGTATCACTACAAGTATTAAGTCTGGATATATTTTACTAAGATGATACATAATTTATGGATTATGTTTCCGCACGTTTTACTCTGTTAAGTATTTTGCTGTATTAAATTTAATGCATGCTATTAGTTGTCAGTTAGTAGGTGATTCCATGCAGGATCACTACATTTTTGGTATCAGAGCATGCTTAGATTTTGGGATTAATACTTGGAATTTAGTTTAGTCTTAAGTAATTATTGCGCATTTGGGATATTAATGTGCAATTATTTTCAGGATATGGCCGACGAGAGTCACAGTAGTGTTGGCCAGGGAGGTGGTCATCATCGTCACCATTGCCATCATCATGAGGATCGACATCGTCCTCATGAGGGTAGACGTCGTTACTCTATCAATAAGTTTATGCAAGTAAGACCGAAAGCTTTATTGGGTGGCAAAAATCCTAAACAAGCGAGAGGTTGGATGTCCAAACTCGAGAGTGCTTTTCGAGCTTTCGAGTGCACTGAAGAGCAGAAACTGGAAGTTCTAGAATTTGTTCTAGAGGGTCGAGCACGCTTATGGTGGGATGCCAAAGCTACTCAGGCACGTACTGAGAGATGACAAGTGACTTGGGAGGATTTCTGTCAGCAGTTTCAAAAACTGTATTTTCTTCTAGTTGTTTTTCAAGCACGATCTATGGAGTTGTTGACTCTGAGGCAAGGATCAATGACTATTGATCAATATCAAAAACGATTTCTTGATCTGCTACCTTTCAGTCCTCATATCAGTGACAGTGATGCATCGAAGTATGATATCTTTTTGCAAGGCCTGAATCAAGATATATACTCACAAGTTGTTGTCTGTGATGATCCGACATCTTATGAGACTTTGGTGAACCGTTGTCGTCAAGTGGAGAACAGCAATAGGCGGGCACAGTTGATGAATCCAGGACAGCCTAGTGGATCTCTTGGGCCTAGGGCTCAATCTGTTGTGCAATATGGACCTATGTCTTCTTCTTCTACTACTACTACTTCGTCTAGTTCTTGTGGATCACGAGGTACATTCCATTTCGGGAAGAAGAAGAAGAAGGAGGAGTTTTGTAGTCACTGTGATGGGAAGCATCCTGCAGCTTCATGTCGGAAGGCTACTGGTGCTTGTTATATTTTTGGTGAGCAGGGACATTTGCGGAGAGATTGTCCTCAGCGTATGGGTTCTGCTAGTGGATCGGAATCACAGGTTGGATCTCAGGCTTATACTTTTTCACATCAGCAGCCAGCACCACAGAGTTCTTCTGGTTACCGTCCACAGACTCAAGGGCAGGTGTTTGCTCTGTCTCAGGATCAGGCTACTGAGGGAAGCGATCGCATGTTGGCAGGTACCTTTTCATTATGTGGTATTCCTGCACTTGTTTTAATTGATACTGGAGCATCACATTCCTTTATTTCTAGCCGTTTTGTTAAGAGACATAGATTACCTTATATATCATTAGATATGGATTTAGTTGTATCTACTCCCCTGGAGCAGGAGGTAGTAACTAAGCGTCTAGTGATGGGTTGCTTTCTAGAGTTTGAGGGTCACGTGTTGTCTGCTAATCTAATGATTCTAGCAATGGCAGATTTTGATTGTATTTTGGGAATAGATATGCTGACTTTGTATCACGCTACTGTGGATTGTTATCAGCGTATGGTACAGTTTCATCCTGTTGAGGGTGATAGCTGGTACTTTTATGGTGAGGGTGCGCGACCTCCGATGCCACTTGTATCGGATCTGAAGGTATGTCATGTCTTAGAGTCAGGTGGGGAGGGCTACCTCATTTATGTAGTTGATATGTCCACGAGTAGTCCGGGTATTGATCTGCTATCGGTTGTCAGCGAGTTTCCTGATGTATTCCTTGATGAGATTCCTGGTTTTCCTTCGGTTCGAGAGGTTGAATTTGGTATTGATCTAGTACCAGGAACTACGCCTATATCCAGAGCACCTTATCGTCTGGCACCGTCAGAGATGAGGGAATTGAAACAGCAGTTGCAGGACCTGCTTTATAAGGGATATATTCGTCCGAGTGTTTCTCCATGGGGAGCACCTGTGTTATTTGTCAAGAAGAAGGATGGATCGATGCAATTATGTATTGATTACAGACAGCTGAATCGTGTCACCATCAAGAATAAGTATCCTTTGCCGCGAATTGATGATATGTTCGATCAATTACAGGGTAATTCTGTCTACTCTAAGATAGATATGAGATCTGGATACCACCAGATGCGGGTACGAGACTCAGATATTTCTACGACTGCTTTTAGGACCAGATACGGGCATTATGAATTTCTGGTTATGCCATTCGGTTTGATGAATGCACCGGCAGTCTTTATGAATCTGATAAATCAGGTATTTCAAGAATATCTGGATAGATTTGTCATCGTCTTCATTGATGATATTCTTGTCTATTCTCGTGACAAGGATGAGCATGCACAACATCTGAGGATTGTTTTGCAGACGTTGCGAGAGAAGCAGCTGTATGAAAAATTGAGCAAGTGTGAATTTTGGCTTGATCAGGTAGTATTTCTTGGTCATGTGATTTCTAGTGAAGGAATATCTGTTGATCCTAGTAATATAGAGGCAGTGCTGAACTGGTCTCGTCCGACGACAGTTGCTGAGATTCGAAGTTTATTGGGTCTAACGGGTTATTACCATCGGTTCATCAAAAATTTTGCACAGTTGGCCAGGCCTTTGACTCAGCTTACTCGTAAAGATATTACCTTCATTTGGTCCTCGGATTGTGAGGAGTCATTTCACGAGCTGCGTAGACGTCTTACTACTGCACCTGTGCTAGCTCTACCTTCTGGATCGGGAGGTTATGTGGTCTATACTGATGCCTCTGGTCAGGGGTTAGGATGTGTTCTGACACAACATGGACATGTTATTGTCTATGCTTCTCGACAATTAAAGACGCATGAGAATAATTATCCAGTGCATGATCTCGAGTTTGCCGCAATTGTATTTGCGCTCAAGATTTGGAGACATTATCTTTATGGCGAGAAATTTTATATATTCACGGATCACAAGAGTCTGAAATATTTATTCACTCAGGAGGAGTTGAATATGCGACAGAGACGCTGGATGGATCTCTTGAAGGATTATGATTGTGAAATCAAATATCATCCAGGTTCTGCTAATCTTACTGCTGATGCCTTGAGTCGGCAGGTGAGACTTTTTGCACTTCAGACTAGTTAAATATCTCATTTGGTTCAAGAGTGCTGTTCATTGAGTTTTACGCTCAAGCACAAGAAAGGGGGGAATGAGATTCGGTTGTATACTATTCTATCTAAGCCAGCATTGTATTCTCGGATCAGAGATGCTCAGATGTCTGATATTAAGACTCAGCGTTTGGCACGTCTAGCCAATGGGGTTAATACATCTGGATTCCATTATCAGGCAGATGGTTTATTGTGCTTATCGAATCGAGTGGTTGTGCCTGATGTTGCGGAGCTCAGGAATGATATTCTTTTTCAAGCTCACAGGAGTCGATTGTCAGTTCATCCTGGAAGAATGAAAATGCATAAGGACTTGCGAACCAGATTCTGGTGGAAAGGGATGAAGCGGAGTGTATATCAATTTGTTTCAAGATATTTGGTTTGTCAACAGGTCAAGGCTGAACACCGACGACCAGGTGAATTACTGCAGAATCTTGAGATTCCCAAATGGAAGTGGGAGAACGTGATTATGGATTTTGTCACCCACTTGCCTATGACTTCACGTCAGAGTGATGCTATCTGGGTTGTCGTTGACCGTTTGACGAAATCAGCATATTTCATTCCTTACAACCGGGAGTATTCTTATGATCGCATAACACGCTTATACATCCAGGAGATAGTGCGATTACATGGGATTCCAGTGAGCATAGTTAGTGATAGAGACCCGCAATTTACCTCACGTTTTTGGGATAGTTTTCAGCAGGCGTTGGGTACCACTCTGAGTTTGAGCACTGCATATCATCCGGAGACTGACAGGCAGTCAGAGCGGACAATTTGTACGTTGGAGGATATGCTACGTTCTTTTGTCATGGATTTTGGCTTATCTTGGCAGGATCAGTTACCTTTGATCGAATTTGCCTACAATAACAGTTATCATCGTAGTATTGATATGACACCTTTCGAGGCATTATATGGTCGACGATGTCTTACTCCGTTATTCTGGGATGAAGTCGGGGAACGACAAGTCGAGGGTCCTGAGTTGGTGCAGCAGATTGTAGACAAGGTAGATTTGATCAAGCGGAGGATCAAAGCTGCTCAAGATCGGCAAGCCAGTTACGCTAATATTCACCGCAGGCCACTTCAGTTCGAGCCTGATGAATATGTGTTCCTACGAGTATCACCTTTCAGGAAGGTGATGAGATTCGGTGTGAAAGGCAAGTTGTCACCTCGTTTTATTGGGTCTTTTCAGATACTGGAGAAGATCGGAGATGTTGCTTATCGTTTGGCGTTACCGCCTTATCTTTCCAATATACATGATGTTTTTCATGTGTCGTTACTTCGACAGTATATAGCTGATGAATCTCATGTTATTCAGTCTACTGATGTTCAGCTAGAGCCAGATCTGTCTTTGGTTGAACGACCACTCCGTATCCTAGACAGGAAGGAGAAAGTTCTTCAGAACAAGACTATACCACTTGTGATGGTACAGTGGCAACGTCGAGGCGTTGAAGAAGCAACTTGGGAAACCGAGAGTCATATGCGAGCGGAATATCCTGAGTTGTTTGCTTTGTACTTTTGATTACCATGTACAGATGTAATTACAGTTGTTGTAATAAAACATGGTTGTATGTTTCATATTATTATCTTAATTTGTCTTTAGATTTTATTTCGCGGACGAAATGTTTAAAGGTGGGGAGGATGTAGTAACCCAGAATTTATTTTAAGATAATAATATGTTAAACATGATTAAGAGTTAGTAATTAACCAATTTCGAGGCTTAATCGGACTTCAAAACTAAGAATTTGATTGTCATTATTTGAGGCAGTTCGGACGGTCCGAAGAGGATTCGGACGATCCGAACTCAGCAACTCGGGAGCTCCAAAGATGGCTTGTTGACTTCGGACTTAAGGCAAGTTCGGACGATATATCCGAACTAGGATCGGACGGCCCGAACTTCGCCTATGCCAAGCAGACAGGATTACTCAGCCATGAATTTTGACAAGTGTCGGATTTAGGACACTTCGGACGACCCGAAGTGACGATCGAACGGTCCGAACTCGACGTGTCTCGCATGCAGGCAGTGAGTTGGTACTGAGCATAACTTTTCAGATGACCCTTTACATGTCATCATGTTGCATGCATTATATACATATGTTTACTCATGTTTATGTATTGGGCGTTAGCGCTCACGTCCGAGTTGTTATCTTGGACACTCTATTCGACGGGGCAGGTCGCAGGATGGACGAAGCTGGTAGTTCAAGGCAGAACTAGGGAGCAGGAGCCTTGAAGAGTTAATTATACAGCAGGATTCGATATAGTTGTATAATGTTTACTTTTAAGTTTTTCGATATAGTTGTATCACTACAGTATTAAGCCTGAATATATTTTACTAAGCTGATACATAATTTATGGATTATGTTTCCGAATGTTTTACTCTGTTAAGTATTTTGCTGTATTAAATTTAATGCATGTTATTAGTTGCCAGTTAATAGGCGATTCCATGCAGGGTCACTACAGATCTATTGGTTGTCATGGAAAATATTGCACAATTCGTCTTAGGATTTATTAATAATTTGATTTTCTATTTTAAAAATTATGATGCGGATGGATTTGTAGATGCATGTATTTATTCTCTACATTCCATATTTGATTCTTTATATGAGATTTTGAAGAATCTTACTATTTAATTAAAAATCCGTACTATATAATAAATAATTTTCAATTAATTCGATCAATCCTAAATAAAATACCAATTATGTCTTCATCTATATAATGTTAATAATATTAAGGAGTAAATATTTACTAACTTATTTGTAATTTATATGTAATTATCATATCTTATATGTTTTAAAATTTGTAATTAATATTATTTTATCTTAATCTAAATTTTTGAATACTTAATTCATTAAAATTATGTCAGTCCTTAAAATAATATTTAAAAATTTTTTAATTACTAAATATTTTTTTATCTTAATTTTAAATTTTAAATATTTAATTTATCATGTCAGTACTCAAAACACTATGGAGATTAACTAAAATAAAAAAATTACGTTTTGAAAAAAAAAGAGAGAGAGATATGTATATATCTATATCATGTGCAAGAAAAGCTAGTATAAATTTAAATATTTGGAATGAAGTTATGTTCGATTATTTTGTTTTAATCCTTTATTTTGTTTTCAATACAATAATTAATTACTTATGTAAGAGTTAATTTACGTAGTTTGTGTAACACAGATATATGCTGAAGTTGCATACGGAGCTATGGGATAAGATTTATTGAATTAAAAGCCTTGAAATTTATAATTTGTTCAATACATGATAATTTTGATACCTATATATATATTCCAAAAAGTATGAATAGTTTTTTTTATATACATGTTCCTATTGTAATGTTGGTTATTTCCGTTGAACCAAATTATGTTCCTCTTGTTTGTTAGAAACTTACCGAAGAGTAAATTGAATGCGAAAAACGCATAAATATAACAAGTAAAGTTATATATATATCAAGTCAACAATAAGACTACAATATTTGAAAATTAAAATTTAATATACAAAATCCAAACTTTAAAACTTAATAGAGTGAAAAAAAAACATTTTCTTTAATCAGCAGTAGCACTAGCATGTACATTGTATAATTTTGTACACCTAAATGCACACTTTGATTTATATATTTTATTATTAATTAAAAACTTTCCTTAACAAATATGTACAGACGTATATTTAACATTTTTCTATTAAAAAATCTGTCCCCTTTACCCGTCGAAAAGATTACATTTAATGGAACAATCTTATTATAGTTATTTATTTTCTACTTGATTTCATACTTTAGATTATTTTCTACTTGATGTCATACTTTAGATATGAGTTTTTTTTTTATATGCATCCATATGGTATTCAAAATGTATTAAAACAATCCCATTATCGAAATAAATTAATGTTAATCAATCAAATCATTCGAAGAGTAAACTAAATCTAAAAAAATAATGATAATAATAAGAGAAGGGATCTAGGAATATTCGAGATTGGCTTGTTATCCGAATCCCAACAGTTAACAAACTAGACTCTATAAATCCTCCCATCTCCTATAAAATCTACTAGCACTGTAACAAGCCACTTCTCAACTCCAATGGCTTCTGCAACATGGATACTCTCAATTCTTTGTATATGGCTCCATTTTTCCGCAACATGCAACGCCGGAATCACCAGCAAGTACGTGCGAAAACCGCACGCATCCGTTGATATGCCGCCGGAGCACTTCCCTTCACCTGCAATATTCAATGCACCCGAACAGGTTAGCTGTTGCAGTTGATATGCCGAAAATATTTGGTTTTTTTTTTGGGGAAATTTCGACGTCGATTCGCGGTGTTGGTGGATATGTTGCAGGTTCATATAACACAGGGGGATCATGAGGGGAGAGGGGTGATCATTTCTTGGGTTACGCCTTTGCACAAGGATCCGAATGTGGTCACGTATTGGGAGGCAGAGGGGGAAGAGAGGCACAGGCACAAGGTTCATGCTGCGGTCACGAGTTATCGATACTATAACTACACTTCTGGTTTCATTCATCATGCCACTCTTCGAAAGCTTAAGGTGAGATAATTATCTTCATTTGTTGTTTTCGTTTAATTTCGTGATGCTTTTTCGCGTGATTTTTTTCGTCCCAATGTGTAGTATGACACGAGGTATATCTATGAACTCGGTAAGCACAACGCGGCCCGGAAATTTTCATTCACAACTCCTCCTAAAGTAGGGCCTGATGTCCCTTACACATTCGGTGTTATGGGTGAGAATCGTTCAAGAATTCAATTCTAACTAGTAAATTAAATGCACAATTGTCCAAGATTCACTCTGTTTGTTTATATCAACTTAGGGGATTTGGGACAAACTTACGACTCGAATCAGACGTTTGAGCATTATGTATCCAATCCAAAAGGGAAAGCAGTGCTCTTTGTTGGTGATCTTTCATATGCAGATCATTATCCCTTCCACGACAATGTCAAGTGGGATATATGGGGCCGTTTCGTGGAGAAGAGTACCGCCTACCAGCCGTGGATATGGACTGCAGGCAATCACGAAATCGACCACGCCCCTGAGATTGTGAGGCTTCTGTTTTTATGCTCCGAGTAATCACTTTTAACATAACGTGACTTGTATTGGAGGCTATTTCTTCAAGATCAAGCTCTGTCGATTTATAAATTCGCAACGTCTTTTAATGTGATTTGGCTATGTTTTGCAGGAGGAAAATACTCCATTCAAGCCTTATATGCACAGGTATCACGTTCCTTACAAGGCATCCAAAAGCACGTCTCCCCTTTGGTACTCGATAAAACGTGCATCAGCATACATAATTGTCTTATCTTCTTACTCGGCTTACGGTAAGAAAATTCGCCTTCTCTGTTTATAGTGTATCATCTTAAGCTCCTATAGAAAACCCTTTTGGAAATAATTTAGATACTAGCTGAATTATTGTTCGTTTATTGATTTTATAAGGTAAATATACCCCTCAATACAATTGGCTCGAACGAGAATTCCCAAAAGTTAACAGATCAGAAACTCCATGGCTGATTGTGCTGCTTCACTCCCCCATGTACAATAGTAATAACTATCACTATATGGAAGGAGAGAGCATCAGAGTTATGTTCGAGTCATGGTTCGTCGAAAACAAAGTCGATCTCGTGTTTTCTGGACATGTCCACTCCTATGAACGCTCGGTAAGGTTTAGAGTTACAAACTTTAATAAAGATTCAACATATATATGTGTACACTTCCAATTAAACAGTACATGCCATTTTCTTGATCTATACATGTCGTTTTTTTTTTCGTGCTTAAAAGGAACGGATATCGAATGTTCAATACAACATAACAAATGGACTAAGTGCACCAGTTAAGGACTCTTCTGCTCCAGTGTATATAACCATTGGTGATGGTGGAAACATCGAAGGCGTAGCCGATGAGTGAGACTATCTTACATATGTTCTTTTTATAATTAGCTCCTCTTTCTTTAACTTGCTCTTTTTTTTTTTTTGTTAACATTCGCTATACAATATGCAGCTTCGGGGATCCACAGCCGAGTTACTCAGCCTTCCGCGAAGCAAGTTTCGGACACGCGATTCTTGAATTAAAGAACCGGACTCATGCGTTCTATACTTGGCATCGTAACCAAGATAACGAGCCTACCGTAGCGGATTCGACGTGGTTTTACAATAGATATTGGTACCCACACGATGAGCCTAGCTCCAGCTCAAGCTTGGTTTAAGGAAGAAATAAAACTTTATGGAATTGTATAGCTGTTTTCTTTCTTTTTTGCTGTCATTTATTTCAGCCAAGTTTTCTAGCTAAACTTGAAGTTTCTGCAATATTATGGGATGCGTTATATACTTTCGTTTCAATGAGTACTTTATCGGGCAAAATTACAGTGTTCATGCATGTCTAAAAATTTGGAACTTAGTATTGCTATTAGAGTTATATATTCTCTTTTTTCATCTATTTGATCTCCTGTGTTTCTCTTATTACAAAATACCGCATAGACTTATGAAATTTTTGATATGATAATGTTACGCTGTGAATTTAAGCACATAGGTGATAATCCCAAGGTCAAATTTGGGGGTAGAAAATGAAATTGGGTCGAGAAATCGCTAAAATGTATGCTACACCAAAAGAAATATCTTCGATATATTCGTATGAAATTACCGATCGATCACCTCATTTGAAAACAAAAAACGTACCGATGTACCATACATATATTGTTTTCAAGTGAGATGATTCGGTGATCATCGTCCCATAAAATAGTGTCTAGCTAAAAAAAGAGTTTGTTAGCAATAACCATCCAATATTTGAATGATTGGTTTCCAACTTATTCTTTGTCAAAATGCTAAACGTGAATTGAACAGAAATAATATACTAAGACTGCGTTTACTTGCCTTGAACAGAAATAATATACTAAGGCTGCGTTTACTTGCCTTGATAAATGAAGGATAATATAGATAATACCAACTAATCCTATGTTTACTTGCAAAATTGAAAAATGGTATAAATCTTTAGGTAATGATAGGATTGAGAGATGATTTTTAGTCCTAAATTTTTAATGAGATTATAAATATTATGGAGTGAGAGAATGAAAAAAATCAATTATGTCCTTCTTTTTTATCTTCCACCTTCTTTGCCGAACATATGATTATTATGATAGCTAAAGGGTGAAATCGTAATTTGTTCTTAATTATCATTTCAATCCCAAAATTAATTCATCCTATCATATCAAATTATATTAATAATCATACTTTAATCTATCATTGTTCAATCCCATCATTCAAAGTAAACGTAGCCTAAGAACAATTATAATTGTAGTACAATACAACAGTATAACGAGTACTTAGATAATAAACAATAATAAACAACTGATTAAGCAGCAAAGAAAGAGTAAAACAAATGATAAATAATAAGAAAACTGTAAAGCAAATCGAGGCGTGTAGCTAAGTACAGTTTTCTTAAAACAAATTTTTCCCAGGATACAACGAAAAAACCAGTAGCAAATTAGGCACAAATTCACAACTCCGACGAACTTGAATCGTACCTTCACTTTATCATCAAAACTTAACGGATGCCAAATAAAAAGCTAACAATATGAAATGCAAGAGAATAGTACTTGAGTGAGATCTTGAATATTGTGTGTGTATTGAAAAATGAGCACACTATTTATACAAAGAGTCATAAAATTAATTAACTCAATTAATTTTGTAATTAACTCAAGAATGTGAAGAGCCAAACGTTTCAAATTAATTCAAGAATGTGGAAAGCCAAAGGACACTCTCACATTTATGAACCATAATTTTTATTCAAAAATTTAATTTAAATAAATTTCCAACAATTATATCCAAGAAAATGACATCAAAGCATCGATTCATTGACATACAATAGAGCTTACATATAATTTTTCGAGATGGTTACACACACATAGATACAAATAAAACGTTAATTCAGCATTCGGCATAAGATAAATCCCAATATTAATTTCTCACCAAATCATCATAAGAGAAGAGTTTACTTAACCCGTCATTCTAACTCAATCAGGCCACAGATTAATTCGATGCAAGACTTTTGTAAAATGGGATAATACAGATTTAGGTAGTGTTTGGGAGAGCTTTTAGAAAGTACTTTTCAGCTTTTTCTTATCAAAATTTTCAATTTTTCAAAATTTTGTTAAGGAAAAGCTGAGAACCGCTTCCTAAAAGCCCTTCCAAACACTACCATTTTTCAAAATTTTGTTAAGAAAAAGCTGAGAACCGCTTCCTAGAAGCCCTTCCAAACACTACCTTACCATGGCACTGTTTCCAAGACTTTATGAAAACAGACAAAATTTAAGTATGACAATGACCCGTGACCAAATGTAATCTTTCCAAGTTATTTTCTCGTCCCATAATTAATTTTCTTATCTTCTCAAATCAGTTAAGCTCTTCGAGTGCTCGCAAGAAATTACACAAAACCCAGAAATCGAATGGATTCTGATGAGGCCAGAGCCCCAAGAAATCACTGGAAAACATGCTCAAGCATCGTACTAGGTTGTTTAATGGCAGTTTCCCTTCAAGTTATCTTCTTCTCCCCGATATCTCCTCAAGTTCTTGAATTTCCTCCAGAGTCTTCTGTTTTACCAGTTCAATCCAATAGCAAATTACAGGTAATTTAAGCATCCACTACTTTTTCATTATGCAACATATTTACGATATATATTATATATAATAATAATAGTTAAATCACCTAAAACAAACTATATTTGGTAATTCAACTTTATTCTTACCATTCTTTCAATATATTTATTTATTAATTAAAGTCCAAAAAAGTGATTTTTTTCATTTAAAAACTTCTCATGTCTCATTATTCCAATCGATGTCTCATTATCCTAAAGTCCTAACACGGAAATAAAATTTATTATTAAATTCAAATTTACGAAAACAATTTTAATTTCGAATAATATATATTATATCCACATACAACGACGCATGATTTCTGTGCACCAATACTATTACTATCTTCACCGTATTATCATAGCTAAATCTCTTAGAAAAATTATATTTGATAATTTTAATGAATGTCCAGATTTATAGTCCTTCCAATATATTTATTAATTCAAGTTCTTGAAAAAACTTGTCGCTAAAAACTTCTCACTATCCTTTAATTCTAAAGTAGTGTTTGAAAGATCTTTAGGAAGTACTTCTCCGTTTTTTCTTAACAAAATTTACAAAATTTCAAAATTTTGTAAAAAAAAAAAATGAAAAGTGCTTCTTAGAAGATCTCTCAAACACTTTTCATTATCCTAATATGGAAATAAAATTTATAATTAGACACAAATTTAAAAATAATTTTAATTTCTAATAATCTATTTCTATTATAAAAGTATGAATGAGGAGCAAAGTTTTTTCATTGTGAATTTATTACTTTGCCCTCAAATTGTGTAGGAATCAAAAAATATCTATGGGCAATTATGAAAAAATGATGTAAAAAAACAAGGGCAAAAAAAGATTAAAAATTTAGTCAAACCTTAAGAAGTGATTTATTGCATGATGAGTAATGAAGATGGATTTAACTTCTCATTTATATTAAATTATTACATCAAAATTAATTATTGATAAATTATATATATTATATAATATAAAATTTCACACATAACATTTGACTAATATTTTTATAAGGTGAAAATTTTTTCAAAAGATCATTGACTACTAAATGACACAAACTGGATGTATGGACGTTGCACACATAACAAAATTTGAGAAGCAATAATGCTAAAAATTAAATATTTAATGAGATTAATTAAGAGATTTTTTTAATTATTTTTTTCATTAGCCTATTTTCATTTACTTTTTTCACATTTTAAATTTAATGAAAAAATTTAATATAAAAATGATTTTCCACATACCTTTTTACTATGTTATATGTATATAATTAATTATTCAATTGATTTAAATTATTATTAAAATTTAAGTTAGATAAAAAAAAATTTTAATGTATAAATAGTTTTACTTTTGAAAGGTGAAAAAAACCCAAATGATCATTGACTACTAAATGAATCAAATCTGATGGCTGACTGTTACACAACATAAAAATTTTGAGCAATGATATGCTAAAAATTAAATATAATTTTTTATTTAAATTAATAATGAAATTAAATAAGAGTAGTTTTAATTAATTTTTTCATTAGCTTATTTTCTTTTAATTGTTTTACACATTTTAAATTGGATGGAAAAATGTAAAAATGATTTTACGCATACCTCCTTACACATTTGATATTGTGAGCACCTGCTGATGTAGCGTTCACCTATTAAATGTAGAGAAAGCTACGTCAGCGGTGCACACATAAGTGCATATCATGAGTGCTCATAATATCAAATATATATATATATATATATAATTAATTATTTAATTGATAGATGTTTTACATCTTAATATTTCACTGACTTTAATTTATTATTTATTTTTTAGTGTTTATTTGTTTACAAATAGGCTAAATTAATTTAAATAAATTTAATTAAAAAAATTGTAGGACCGAGTACTTGTTGTAGTACCGAAAGCTATAGTTGATAGTAATTGTGCAATTCAAATATTTTAAATCGCACAGCAGCCCAAACGTCATGATTCGATCGCTCTATCAAATAAGGACAATTATTGCATTCCAATAATCTCCTTCCCAATAATTGCACTAATTTCAATGAATGAGAATAGAACTTATGAGGGTTTTTTTTTATTTTTAATTTTAAAAAATAAAACAAATTCAAAAATAATGCATGCCACAGTGGATTGCAAAACTACTGCAATCCACTGTGGTTAATAGAGCATGCGGACGCTGCCAGCATAAGACCCTCCCCCCTTTTTTTTTGTTTTTTTTTTTGCTTTTAAATTAATTATATAATTAATTATATTTTGTAAAATTATTATTTATTTAGTATCATTATGATAATTATTTTTAAAAAATCTTAATTTTAGTTCTAATTTTCGAATTTGATGATCAGGCTAAAAAATTATTAAGAAAATAAAATAAAAAATTTACGGTTAAAAAAATTAAATTAATTAAATAATTTTTTTGATCAGATATATTTATAAAAAAATATTTAATCTAAATAAACATATTTTCATTAAATTTATTTTATTTTTAAAATATAAATTTTATTTTTAACTTAAATTTGGGTAGCAAAGTTATATATTTATTTTAATTTGTTTGGATTTGTAAATGTCTCTCGGTTCTGTGGATAAATTTAGAGGAGTTGATTCAAATTTATTTGAGACAAATTTATGCAAAAATGCTAATAAAAAAATTTCAACCCGAATTCGAGCCGAAAAGAAATCATATAAAAAATTGTAAAATCCAACCGACCCGAATATATCCGAATTAATCCTCTAGGTTTGATAAAAAAAATTATTATATCAATAATAAATAAATAATGGTTTTACAAAATATTATTAATTATATAATTTATTTAAAAAACTAAAAACTAAAAAAAAAAAAAGAAAATGTTGTATATGAGGACTTTGTGATTAGAAAAATTAGTTAACCTAAATAAACATATTTAGATAAATTTATTTTATATCATATTTTTAATATAAATTTTATTGTTATATTAAAAAATTTATTAGCGGAGTTATTTATTTATTTTAATTTGTTTGGATCTCTGCAAGTCTTTTTAGTTCTATGGATAAATCTAAAGGATTAATTCGGATATGTTCGGATCGGTTGAAGTTTACAATTTTTGATATGATTTCTTTTCGGCTCGAATTTGGGTTGAAATTTTTTTATTAGCATTTTTGCATAAATTTGTCTCAAATAAATTTGAATCAACTCCTCTAAATTTATCCACAGAACCGAGAGACATTTACAAATAAAAAAATAAATTAAAATAAATATATAACTTTGCTACCCAAATTTAAGTTAAAAATAAAATTTATATTTTAAAAATAAAATAAAATTAATGAAAATATTTTTATTTAGATTAAATAATTTTTTTATAAATATATCTGATCAAAAAATTATTTAATCAATTTAATTTTTTTAACCGTAAATTTTTTGTTTTGTTTTCTTAATAATTTTTTAGCCCGATCATCAAATTCGAAAATTAGAACTAAAATTCAGATTTTTGAAAAAAAATTTATCATAATGATACTAAATAAATAATAATTTTACAAAATATAATTAATTATATAATTAATTTAACAGAAAACAAAAAAACAAAAAAAGGGGGAGGGGGTTGCAAATGGGGACGTGCAAAAATTGCAAGTCCCCATGTGCTTATGCTGGCAGCGTTCGCTGGCAGCATAAGCGGACGCTGCAAATATTTGCAGCTGCAATCCGCTGTGAGATGCATTATTTTTGAATTTGTTTTATTTTTTTTTATTAAAAATAAAAAAAACCCAACTTATGATCATGACTTTGATATATTATAAAGCTTAAAAAAATTATTTACGATAAGGGTTTTTTTTTATTATTAATTTAAAAAAATAAAAACTACTACAATCCTCCGTTACAAATTAAAAATAAAAAAACCCAATTTATGATCATGACTTTGATATATATTAAAGCTTAAAAAAATTATTTACGATGAGGGTTTTTTTTATTATTAATTTAAAAAAATAAAAACTACTACAATCCTCCGTTACAAAGAGCGTACGATGCAGAGAAATGCAGCGTCCGCTGCTGCTAGCACCTTTGATTTGGGGACCTTGCAAGTCCCCAAGTCACTGTTTTTTCTTTTTTTTAAAATTTTTCAATTAATTATATATTTAATAAATATTTTTATAAAATCATTATTTAGATAATCTTTATATTTAATATAAATTTTGTAAAAGTTTGATTTATGTTCGGATCGAGTTCGGTTTGAAAAAAATTTTAATAGTATTTTACGTCAATCAGATCCGAATATAATTGGTTTAATTTTTTTAACCATTAATTTTTTTATTTTCGTTTCCTTAATAATTTTTTTAGTTGGACATCAAATCCAAAATTTAAAATTAAAATTTAGAATTTTTTAGAAACAAAATTATATATTAATAATAAATAAATAATGATTTAATAAAAATATTTATCAATTATATAATTAATTAAAAAAAGAAGACCCGAATATATATATCCGAATTAACTCCTTTAGTTTGTTAATAGAACTGAAAGACCTCCATAAATCCAAACAAATTAAAATAAACCAACAAATATGCTAACCAACTTTATAATTAAAATATAATATAAAATAAAAAATAATAAAAAATATGTTTTAACCAATATTTTTATAAATATAAATGATCACAAATTAATTCATTTAATTGGTTTAATTTTTATAGCCGTTAAATTTTTTATTTTTTGTTCTTTAATAATTTTTTTAGTTGAACATCAAATTCAAAATTTAAAATTAAAATTTAGATTTTTTGAAAAACAAAATTCTATATCAATTATAAATAAATAATGATTTTATAAAAATATTTATTAATTATATAATTAATTTTACAAAAATTAGCAGTTAAAATAATTAAACCGATTAAATAAATTTATTTGTGATCAGTTATATTTATTGAAATATTGGTTAACACAGATTTTTGATTATTTTTTATTATATTATACTTTTAATTACAAAGTTGGTTAGTGCAGTTGTTGACTTATTTTAATTTTTTTGGATTTATGGAGGTCTTTCAGCTCTATTAACAAACATAGATGAGTTAATTAGAATATATATATTCGGGTCTTTTTTTTTAAAATTAATTATATAATTGATAAATATTTTTATTAAATCATTATTTATTTATTTTTAATATATAATTTTGTTTCTAAAAAATTCTAAATTTTAATTTTAAATTTTGGATTTGATGTCCAATTAAAAAAATTATTAAAAAAACAGAAATAAAAAATTTAATAATTAAAAAAATTAAACCGATTATATTCAAATCGGATTGACGTAAATACTATTAAAAAAAATTTCAAACCGAACTCGATCCGAACATAAATCAAACTTGTACAAAATTTATATAAAATATAAAGATTATCTAAATAATGATTTTATAAAAATATTTATTAATTATATAATTAATTAAAAAATTAAAAAAAAAGAAAAGAAAGTGACTTGGGGACTTGCATTTTTGCAGGTCCCCAAGTCAAAGGTGCTCTCTTTGCAACTGAGGATTGCAGTAGTTTTGCAATCTTCCATTGTTTAGGGTATTTTTGAAATTTATTTATTTTTTTAAATTAATAATAAAAAAACTCTTACGATGATGGATGATGGTGACGATGAAACTACTAATTAATATAAAATAATATCTTTTAAAAATAAATAAATTGAACAAAATATAAACAAATTTATTGAGGATAATTTTTTTAATATCCTCCTAATCTATATACATGTAGGTGATATGAAAAGAAAAAAAAAATTTTAATTAAAAACAAAAACAGAAAACAGATAGGTGAAGTTGAATATATGTAATGAAATAATGATAATTACATAGATAAAAAAACTAACTATATTAAAAAAATTATGTTAATTATAAACACTAATTTCATATATTATTATATCTAAATATTAATTATTACAATTATATCATATGCTTTGATTTCTCATTGTATTTTGTCATTTAATATTGAATCAATATTTTAGAATATCTATTTTCGCTTCTTTATAATTAGGTCTTTATATCATTTTTGTACTCAAGATGTTAAATGTTTTTACAAGATATTTGATTTTTTGGCTTATCATACATCTAACTTTAATTATGGTCACTAACATATTAAATTCTTATTATATCATCATTCTAAAATTTATCATTTTAATGAAATACATGTTTCGTTGTCTTTTTTTTGCCCTCAATTAAGAAATAGATGTATCAAATGTAATATTGATTATTTTTAACCACTTTTAAATTATAAAAATATTAATTATTACTCATACCTCTCTATGACCCCAATTTTATAACTTGAAACTATCATTAGTATTTAAATTTGGTGGAAAAAATAGCGATTAATTACAAATTATATGTATTATATAATTTTTATTTATAATAAAATATGATTTCATCACATTATATCGTAGAAAGCTCTTGCTAAATATTACAAATTTTATTCATATTTGACGAGAGTATAATAAATTTCATAGTATATTAATATTGAAATGTAAATATTCAAACATTAACATGATGTTTGATTGAATTGACCAAAAGCATCTTGATATCACTACGCACGTGCTTTTTTCTAGTATCCATTATTATATTTACATGTGGATTACTATTGACTATTATTGTAGCACCCTTTTAGGTTAATCACGTATGGGCAAAACAGGGGAATGATATTGTCCGCAGTCATTATTGTTATTTTGGTAATTTTACTTCTTTTTCTTTTTCAGCACAATTGTAATGTGGCACTTATTTCGATATAAATTAAAGAGATTAAAATTGTAAAATATCGGAGGACACGTTACTAAGATTATGAGTATAGACAACATGAAAATACAAAATTGCAAAGAAACAAAGGCATATATATAGAAGTAAAATTGCTGAAATTGAAATATTTTCAAGGATCGCCCTCCTAGACCTTCCAAGGGCTACTACATGCTGTCCAGTGAATCAACCCGATGAACAAGAACATGTATTAATCGTTAACTCACTGTTATGATATTGATACAGGAAGTGATTAAATTAGGAGAAGGATTGCTAGATAAACCCGAAGACGTCGCGATAGGCAAAGATGGTGTGCTCTATACAGCTACAAGAGATGGTTGGATCAAAAGGTTGCACAAGAATGGAACATGGGAGAATTGGTGGCATGTTGAGAGTGAAGGTTTACTCGGCCTAACCGTAACGCAGGCCGGTGATGTTATCGTTTGCGATGCACAGAATGTAAGTGAAATATATATATATATATAGAGATAGTATCATATCATAATTAGTTATGTTGTGAATTTGTTTTGCGGATTAAAACTTGGGATGATGCATGTTTTTGGGCATGCATGCAGGGTTTGCTTAAGGTTAATGAAGAGGGTGTCAAGGTTCTTGTGTCCCATTTTAACGGTTCCAAGTTGAGGTAACATTAATGTTAAATCATAGAAGGCTGATTCGTTGTTGATCAGCAAAGTTTGATCTATTCTTCTTTTTATTTTGTCTTGAAATTAAAAGGATTTGGTGATTTTAGTCTTTTTTTTAATGCACGGTATAATGTTTTTCTTGGCACAATAATTTTGATATCTTTTGATAGTCTATGCATGATTTTGATATCTTTCTAGGTTGTAGCTTAAGTCATTGGATTATGTAATATGCATGAATTCCATATAAATTAAATCTTCTGCGAGATGTAATTAATTGATGAATAATGGAAGTGTTGTACTGATATATGATGCGAGCTATGAGAGATGAGAATTTGATAGGGATATGTAATTTATACACTCCGATTATATAGTAGTGATCTTTGTTGTGTGGATTGAACGTGCACTCAACACACACACCGGCCCTAATTAGATATATGTTTCGTCGTTTTCTTTGTTCTAAAGAACATAATATTCACCATTGTTGATCAAGATTCTACAATTGATCATGTAAGGCTGGCAGATGATGTGATCGAATCATCCGACGGCATGCTGTACTTCAGCGACGCAAGCACCAAATTCGGCCTTCACGAGTGGCATCTCGACGTGCTTGAAGCAAGGCCTCATGGCAGGGTTCTAAAATATGATCCTCAGTTGAATGAAACATCCATCGTGCTGGACAAGCTCGCCTTTGCAAACGGTGTTGCCCTCTCTGCAGATCAAGATTTCTTGGTCGTATGCGAAACATGGAAGTAAGTATGAAATTCTTAGAAATTATAGTTCATTTCGTTCTTTTACGTGCCATGGTTGATTCGAGTGAGTTGATGTGATTATTATTGGATCAGATTTAGGTGCTTGAAATATTGGTTGGAGGGAGATCTAAAAGGAGAAACAGAGATTTTCATTGATAATCTTCCCGGTGCTCCTGACAACATTAATCTTTCTCCGGATGGCTCGTTTTGGATTGCCTTGTTACAGGTACACATCTTGCAATAAATTATGACATGAAATATATGTGATTTTCGGATGATTTTATATATGCTACATCAGGAGAAACACTCCCGGTGTATTCATACAAGATATTGTTCTAGACATCTAGTATCTCACTTGGAAACCAAAAGAAGTACTGATGGGCCTCACTCATGCGCGCAGTACTTGTTTTTAAATGAGATATTTGCCTAAACATTTGCATAAACACTGGGAGTTATTTTTCCTCCCAGGTGTAGCGTAGAATCTCACCATGATTTTCAATGTTAGTTTTCAATAAAAGATTATGACATGAAATGTATGTGATTTTCGGATGATTTTATGTTATGTAAGGAGAAACACAGCTTAAACGAAATGTCCAAACGAATATCTCACTTGAAAAAAAAAAATTTACTGATGGGTCTTCACATCATCACAATTCACATGCTTGTTTTTAAATGAGATCACAATACTCTGGTGTTGCATAGAATCTCACCATGATTTTCTATGTTAGTTTTGAATCGATTTCGCTAACTTTCACCGGAGTGAAACCATTTTTCTTTTTCTTTTGTTGAAAAAATTTATATATGTTGGTCATGATGCAGTTAGCTCCTCCTGGGCTGAAATTCCTGCACGGTTCGAGAGTCGTAAAACGCGTGATTTATTCTCTGAAAGTGAGGAATTTGTGGGTGTTTGGTGTGCACAAGAAAGCAACGGTGGTGAATGTAGCAAGTAATGGGAAGGAGTTGAAGAGGAGTTTTGATGATCCAAGTGCAAAAGTGATGGGTTTTGTAACATCTGTGTTGGAGTTTGAAGACCATCTCTACTTAGGAAGTCTGCAAACCAATTTCATAGGGAAATTACCATTAAATTCCCTATGATATTATAAAAAAATATTATTCCTCTATTTCCATATGTCATCGTCTCAAATATATACATTGAAAAAACAAATTAATTTACATTTAAACTTTCTGTTTCAAACTAATTGAGTGGGGTTAGCATGTATTTTATTATATATATTAGCAAGATGTACGTGCATTGCACATGAAATTGTCAATAACAAGTGATCTTCTTTACTAACATTTTATCTAATATAATTACTTCAAAATAATTTGAATTGTTTGTTAAGTGTAACCCATTTAATATTGAAGCAAACTGAGATAATATGGAGTTAAAATCAATATGTCAAGATTCATATATACAATCTGAAATAGTTGTTCCAATGTATTGAGGAATATATGAAACCTACGTATATATTACGTAAATATATCACATTCTTCTCGTGAGAAGATTTCTATTCACGTCTTCTCTTGATATTGATTTGGACAAATACAATATAATCTTTTGATGCAGTGTTATTTTTTTATTCTCGTTGTGTAATATCCCAATAATTCATTGTCTTTGATATCCATCATCTTCATTTTTCCCTCGTACGTCTTTGTTGCTGGGGATTTTTGGAGGAGGCTCTACACTGTCTCTTTTTTGTTATAATAATGGTTTTGCATTTTTCTATTTTTTCTTTTTTGCAACGCTTATTTCTTTCTTCAATTGTTTGCATGGTTTTTGGAACGATCAACCACTATAGCTAATATGTCTTTGTGCCTGTCCACGGAATTGTCGAATTTGAACAAAAACTTGCAGCCAAATTTTTGTATATTGATTAATTGATCATTACTTTGTATTGAGTGCATATTTCTTCACATTAAAAGAAACAATATCTTAGATAGTTGAAGATTGACATTCCATTGCTGTCATTTTAATATGGTTACATTTATCTATGCTCTCAATGAGCCTATGATGCTACACCTCGTGGACGGTTATAGTGTGTATCATCTTATCAAAATAGAATATGGTGTGGATCAACATGAAGAAATATGCATAAAAGTGTTTGCCTCAAGAAGGAACCCTTGGTCTGTTTTTTGGGTTTGGAAAACAAAAACATTATGCAATATATCTGAAAGAAATATTTTATTTCTTAAAATCATCCTATTTTGAAAAGATTTTATTTAATATCTTTTGCCTTTCTTGAACATGAAGTATCTTTTAAATAAGTTATTTATTTTTTTAATTAACTTGATTTGAGATATGATTAAGTTTATCATAATATTTATTATCTTATATCTAATGATTTAATTCCTTTACTATGTAGATTTGACTTGATCAAAAAATGAATAAGATCTAGAATCCTATGTCTACAAGGAAACATCTACAAGGAAGAATTCAAGTCTATATATTGGAGATACAGAAGGAGACCGATGAGAAGAGAGAAATTAGTTTCATATACATGTACGTTGAGAAAGAATAAAAGATCTTCTGAAGCTTTGATCGTCGTCATAACTTGAAGCCTTGAAGAACACTCGAAGATCGGTGATCAAGAAGTGTGCTGCTCGAGTGATTTTGGCTTCAACATTTTTCTCCTTACTTCGTTTTGGTTATTCTATTTCATATAGAATTTTTAGGAGAACTTTTACTATTTATTTTCTCACTTGTTTTGAGAAATTGATTTTTACAATAATCACTAGTTTTAGGGTTTGTAAAACTCTTTGAAAGTTTTCTAGTGAAGTTTTGCCCTGAGGCGCTGCAAGAGTATTTTATACTCTTGCTTAAATCATTTGAGTCTGTTTATTGGTTGCTTGTTTATTTTATTTACGCATTAATTATATTCCGCTGCAAATTACTCAAGGTGTTATTGTAGGTGTTGTCAACACCTCAAACTGTTTATGTGCAATCTCATTCCCTTACAAGTGGCATCAGAGCCATATTCTTGATACACTAAGAACTGATCTTGGTTTGTTTATTTTATTACAGGGAATAAGATGGACTCATTGATAAGTGCATTTTGTGCACTTAATTTGTATATGGTTTTACTTGACTTTTGGAATTTATTGGTAGATATTGCGTGAAATTGTTGTTGTTTTTGTGTTTGTAGGAAGTTATGGATTTTGATGTGTTCAAGTGAAAATAAGCTTACAAGATGGAAGTTTACAAGGAAATCCAAGAGTTGGAAAAGTGAAGAAAAAAAGGCTGAGTTCGAGCTAGAGGCGCGCCCGCCCTATCCTTAGGCGCGCCCGCGCTGTTACTGAAGAGTTCAAGATAAAGATTCGAGCTGAGAGCGCGCCCGCGCTGACCCTAAGCACGCCCGCGCCATTGAGAAATTTTTAAAAGTATGTTTTGCGAGTTGAGAGGGCGCCCGCCCTGTTTTCGGCGCGCCCGCGCCGTCGTCTGTTTGGAATATTAGAGTCCGATTATTTATGGAAACTTGGGGGATATCTTTGGTATTTTTTTGGACGATTGTTAGGTCATATTTAAGGGATTTTTTGGAGTCATATGAAGGATCTATCAGCCACCAATACACACAATATTCGAGAGAGCACTTCTGTGAGTTTTTTGGAGTTGAAGAACTGAAGATTGCTTGGAACGAAGACGAAGACTTTTCGACCGGACACGGAAGAAAGACTACGGCTTTGTTTCTTCTTTTTATTTTCTTTTGATTGTTGAATTATGTTTGAGATATTAAACATGATGTGGTTTTTATTGAATTCGAGCATGAACTAAACTTTTCTGGTCTAGAGGTTGACGTAGCTTGGTTGAGACATATTCATGAATCTTTGATTTTAATAACTTGAATTTCTATAGATTAATTGTGTTTCTAGAATTGAATGTCTTCTTAATTTATTGGCCATAAATTGAGTTGTTATATTTACTTAGAATCATTACTCGGGAGAGGGGATTTTGAGTAGGATCAATAGGAAATGCACTGTTAATTGTTTATATAACTCGGGAGAGTATATAGCTTTAATAGAACCTTTAAGGAACATCATTTTACACATATCACTACATCTAGATTTTTAATAGGGATATTGAAATCGAATTGTAAGTTGATACACTCTATTTGTTGCTCGGGAGAGGGGAATAGAATAATCTAAGTTTTTTTGGTTATTAATCGAAGGAAATTCATAAAATATATTAATTAGGATTGAATATTGTCGAGACCAAGTGAAATCAAAACCTCTGGACTATTTTTCTCTGATTGATAATTCCGCAAAATTTGTGTGTGTGTGAGATGAATAATTTCTATTTATTTATTTTATTTATTCTGCAAAACTCTTGAAGTTTGATTTTCTAGATAAAATTAAGACTATTTTAATTACAAGTATTGAATCTTTTCATTTTACTCCCTGTGGGATCGACACTCTCTCTTTCACTATATTAAAACTTGACACTCGTACGCTTGCGAAGAATTTTCACAACAAGTTTTTGGCGCCGTTGTCGGGGAGTAATTTTGATTATTTTTTAATCTTGTTACCAATTAGTCGAAGTTTTAATTTAGAGTTTTTTTTAATTTTAATTTAAGTACTAATAAATTGCTATTGTTCTTAATTGCAGTTTATGCGAAGATCTCAAAGTGCGAATTCTTTGCTCTTTGATCCAGAGATTGAACGAACTGCAAGAGCTTTGAGAAAAGCTAGGAGAGAAGAACAATTAAACATGGCTGAAGAAGATGTCAATGAATTGCCTTTGGTGCCAATTAGAGATCATTTTAGACCAACGATCCAGTCTCACTATTCTGGAATCGCTAGAGGGACAATAAATGCCAACAACTTCGAGTTGAAGCCGGCCTTAATCAACATGGTTCAGCAGAACCAATTCAATGGAACTGCCACAGCTGATCCTCATTTACACTTGCGCACTTTTCTAGAGATTACTGATACTGTTAAAATAAATGGTGTTTCTGAGGATACAATACGCTTACGTTTATTTCCTTTTTCTCTCAGGGATAAGGCACGGAGTTGGCTGCAGTCATTGCCACTAGGACGCATAACAACTTGGGAGGGCATGGCTGTGAAATTCTTAGAGAAATTCTTTCCACCATCCAAGGCAACCCAGCTGAAGATTGAGATCAGTACCTTTCAACAGCATGATTCAGAACAACTATACGAGGCATGGAAAATGTACAAAGATTTGTTAAGGCGTTGTCCTAATCATAATTTTGCAGATTGGGAAGAAATAGAGTTTTTCTACAATGGATTGAATACGCCTACAAGAATGTCTGTGGACTCTGCTGCTGGAGGTACCATATTTGCCAAGGATCCCATTCAGGCTTATGATATGCTGGAACAGATGACTATCAATAGTTATCAATGGCCATCTGAACGTATGGAAGTCAAGAAAGGAGTATACAGTGTGGATCCTCTTACATCCATTACTGCACAGCTATCTGCGTTGAGTACACAAGTGGCTTCTCTGAACAAGGTGAATATCGCAGAACCTGCAGGTGTGTCGGTTGCTATAGATGAATCTCATCCACCTGAGGAAGCTCAATATATCAATCCCAGAGGCTATGGAAACTATCAAGGTAACCCTCCTCCTAATACTTATCATCCTGGTTTACGTAACCATGAAAACTTTTCTTATGCCAACAACAAGAATGTGTTGAAACCCCCTCCGGGATTCAATACAAATCAAGGGGAAGGTAAAGCATCGTTGGAGGATGTGGTGTCTACATTTGTTACTGAATCTAACAAGCGGATGTCGAGAACTGAAACTCGAATGGATAGCATGGAGACACACATATGTAGTTTGGGAGCTATGATGAAATCCATGGAGACACAGATTGGACAGCTTGCAAATGCTTTGAAGGATCAAAACAGAGGACAGTTTCCCAGCAATACTGAAGTAAATCCAAAAGAGCAGTGCAAAGCAGTTGAGTTGAGAAGTAGGAAGAAGTTAGAAGAGAAAGAGCAGAGCAAAGCCAAAGAAAGTGAAGAACCAGTGACTGAAGAAATTGTGGTTGAAGAGCCCAAGAAGGAAGCTGAATCTAAACCGATGTACAAGCCACAACTTCCTTATCCACAGCGGTTTAAGAAGAAGGCACTTGATGAGCAATTTTCCAAGTTTCTAGATATCTTCAAGAAGATACACATCAATATTCCATTTGCAGATGCCTTGGAACAAATGCCTAATTATGCAAAATTCATCAAAGATGTAATGTCTAAGAAGAGGAGATTGCAGGACAACGAAGTGGTGAATTTGACAGAAGAATGTAGCTCAATCTTGCAGAAAAAATTGCCACAAAAGTTGAAGGATCCAGGGAGTTTTACTATCCCTTGTTTTATTGGTGGTTCTAAGGTAAATAGAGCTTTATGTGATTTAGGAGACAGTATAAATTTAATGCCTTTTTCTGTTTACAGGACTTTGGAGCTTGGAGAAGTCAGGGCGACCACCATCACATTACAGCTGGCTGATCGGAGTATCACATATCAACGGGGTATTATGGAGGATGTTTTGGTGAAGGTCGACAAGTTTATATTTCCAGCAGACTTTGTGATTTTAGACATGGATGAAGATGAAGAAAAAATGGTGAGGTCTAAGGAATCTGAAACTTTGGAAAATAGTGCACCAGAGGTATCCCCTGAAACTCATGATCGGAAAGCTTTGCCTGCGCACTTATGTTATGAATCTCTTGGTGAAAATTTTACTTGTCCTGTTATTATATCTGCGCATTTGTCTGCTGTCGAAAAAGATAAGTTGTTGAGAGTTTTGAGAAATTTTAAAACCGCTCTAGGATGGTCAATTTCTGACATTAAGGGTATTAGTCCAACAATTTGCATGCATAAAATTTTGATGGAAGAGTCGTATACTCCTTATGTTGATCATCAGAGAAGGTTGAATCCCGCCATGAAAGAGGTAGTTAAGAAAGAAGTGTTAAAGCTGTTGAATGCGGGAGTGATTTATGCTATTTCTGACAGTAGTTGGGTATCTCCTGTTCAAGTGGTGCCTAAGAAGGGTGGGATTACTGTGGTTAAGAACGAGAATAATGAGTTAATCTCCACACGTACAGTAACTGGCTGGCGAGTTTGTATAGATTATAGGAAGTTGAATAAAGCTACTCGTAAAGATCATTTTCCACTTCCTTTTATTGATCAAATGCTTGATAGACTTGCTGGTTATTGCTATTACTGTTTTTTAGATGGTTATTTAGGCTATAATCAAATTGCTATAGCACCGGAAGATCAGGAGAAGACTACCTTTACGTGTCCTTATGGCACGTTTGCTTTCAGGAGGATGCCGTTTGGACTGTGTAATGCACCTGCAACTTTTCAGCGGTGTATGATGGCGATTTTTGCAGATATGGTGGAGGACGTGATGGAAGTGTTTATGGATGACTTTTCAGTATTTGGCTCCTCTTTTGATCATTGCTTGCATAATCTGTCTCTTGTTTTGCAGAGGTGCCAAGAAAAGAATTTAGTTCTTAACTGGGAAAAATGTCACTTCATGGTTCAAGAGGGCATTGTCCTTGGACATAAAGTGTCATCCAATGGATTAGAGGTGGATCGAGCCAAAGTGGTTTCAATAGAGAAGCTTCCACCTCCGAAGAATATCAAGGGCATCAGAAGTTTTTTAGGCCATGCAGGGTTTTATCGGCGTTTCATCAAGGATTTTTCTAAAATCACAAAACCTCTGTGTAATTTACTTGAAAAAGATTCTACATTCATTTTTGATGATGATTGTTTGCAGGCATTTGAAAAGATCAAGACGGCATTGACCACAGCACCCATCATGATTGTGCCAGAGTGGAAGGAGCCCTTTGAGCTTATGTGCGATGCTAGTGACTATGCAGTGGGCGCGGTATTAGGCCAAAGGAGAGATAAGATTTTCAGAGCTATATATTACGCCAGTCGCACCATGGACGCCGCACAACAAAACTACACTACCACTGAAAAAGAGATGCTTGCAGTAGTCTTTGATTTTGATAAATTTCGTCCATATTTAATTGGTACTAAAGTAGTTGTTTTTACTGACCATGCAACAATTCGCTACTTGTTTGCCAAAAAGGATGCCAAGCCACGCTTGATAAGGTGGATTCTACTTTTGCAAGAGTTTGATTTTGAGATCAAGGACAAGAAGGGTATTGAAAATCAAGTTGCTGATCACTTGTCAAGTTGGAGCTAGAAGACGTGAAGGAGGAGGAGAGCATAAAGGAATTGTTTCCGGATGAACAAATCTTTGAGGTAAGTTCCTTTATTCCATGGTTTGCTGATATTGCAAATTTCTTGTCTTGTGGTGCTATGCCTCCAGAGTTGAATAGACATCAAAAGAAGAAGTTTTTCCATGACATTAAGTTCTACTTGTGGGATGATCCCTATGTTTTCAAACGTTGTGCCGATCAAGTGATTCGGAGATGTGTGGCGGGACAAGAGGCAAATGAAATCTTGGAACAATGCCATTCCTCCCCCTATGGAGAACATTTTGGACCCACCCGCACTGCTGCTAAGGTATTACAATCTGGTTTTTATTGGCCTACGTTGTTTAAAGATAGTTATACCTTGGTGAAATCATGTGATAAGTGTAAAAGAACGGGAAATATTTCAAGAAGGCATGAATTACCCCTCACAAATATTTTAGAAGTAGAATTATTTGATGTGTGGGGTATTGATTTTATGGGTCCCTTTTCCCCTTCTTTTGGGTACACTTATATTTTGTACGTTTCGAAATGGGTGGAAGCCATTGCCACCTTGACTAATGACGCTCGTGTTGTAGTTAAATTTTTGCAAAAGAATATCTTCACGCGGTTTGGAACTCCACGAGCAATAATCAGTGATGAAGGTACGCATTTCTGCAATAAGATTTTTAATACCTTGCTCACGAAGTATGGTGTCAGGCATAAGGTGGCATGCGCATACCATCCTCAAACCAATGGCCAGGCGGAGATATCTAACCGGGAAATCAAGCAAATCTTGGAGAAAACGGTTAAGACAAATCGGAAAGATTGGGCAATCAAGCTAGATGACGCCATTTGGGCCTACCGCACTGCATTCAAAACCCCCATTGGGATGTCTCCCTACAGGCTGGTTTTTGGTAAGGCATGTAATTTACCATTGGAGTTGGAGCACAAGGCGTTTTGGGCTATCAAGAAGCTAAACATGGATCTCGAAGCATCCGGAGAGTTGCGGAAACTACAGTTGAATGAATTGGATGAATTCCGGAGTGAAGCATATGAGAATGCCAAGATCTACAAAGAGAAAACAAAGAAGTGGCATGATAAAGTCATTGTGCATAGGGAATTTGAAAAGGGTCAGAGAGTTTTGCTATTTAACTCTCGGTTGAAATTATTTCCAGGGAAGTTGAAATCGCGATGGTCAGGGCCGTTTCTCGTTGAGACTGTTTATCCACATGGTGCCATTGAATTACGATGTACAGATGGAAGAGTTTTCAAGGTCAATGGGCAGAGAGTCAAGCACTACTTTGGCAATGAAGTACCACCCGCATCCAGCGCATTGCTTAATGATCCCAACTAAAGACTGGTGCACGCCGGGCTGATGACTTTAAAACAAGCGCTTTTTGGGAGGCAACCCAAATTTTTTTTAGTTTTTGTCTTTGCTTTCTCGTTTTAATTTTTGTTCTTTAGTTTTTACTGTTAATTTTGTTGTTTTGGAATTAATTTGTTTTTTTTCTTTGATTTTTCAGTATTTTGGATGCCAATCTCGAGGTGAAGGCGCGCCCGCTCTGATCTTAGGCACGCCCGCGCCTCTCCTGCAATGATTTTGTGATTTTTTTCGAGCTCAAGGCGCGCCCGCCCCGTCCCTGTACCTTATTTTTGAAAAAAATTTTCGAGTCTTCAGCGCGCCTGCCCCGCCCCTGCTATTTCACAAAACGAGACGTAAGCGCGCCCGCCCTTACCTCTCGCCCGCCCGTCCCGTCACCGATCTCTTCTATTTAACCTACTATTTTCTTTCCTTTCTCCCAAATCTTTTCCCTAATTTCTTGTCCACTTTCCTCCTCACGAATTCTTCCCCTATTTTCTTGTTATAATCGGCTAGTGTATCTCGTCATCTCCAAATCCCCCACAATCTAATTTCTTTCATCCTCTCTTTGACGCGGGACGGTCAAACCACTTTTATTCGGGGCACGCCTATTTTAATTTTTGGAGGATTGTAGATTGGGGAAGCTTTTGATTATCTACTCTTCTCGGACTCATATGGAGTAAGTCATTCTTTTGGTACTTCTACAACTGTTTTGGGTGGTGAGTATTTCGCTAATTCTACTCGTGCGATTCGTGGGTCTTGAACTATTAATTGATTAATCGATCTTTGAAGTGTGAATTCTATTGGATTGTTGCGGAAGCGGTTGTTGTTGTGTGTGGATTGTGGATTATATTTAAGTTTGGGGAAGTAGTGATTGTGGTAAATTGGTTATTTGTGCGTGACGTGTGGTGCCTACTACGTGTTTGATTCATGGCACCAAAGAAGAAAAAAAAATCTGTTGCATCCTCTTCTCATGCTAATCCGGAGCATGAGCCGCAGCGTTTCTGGAATGAGAGTGCCGAACAGCATTATCAAAATTGTCTAGGCAAAACGATATTACCGGAGCGTGGGTTTGACACGACATTGGGATTTGGGAACGATGAGTTTTTGCATACAATTGGTAGGGCTGTGAATGGGCGTCAATGGTTAAATTTTGTTAAGCCACCTCAGGATGCAGTCGTCCCAGTCGTTCGTGAATTTTATGCGAACTTGAAAGTAAAGCACATGCAGTTGAAAGTGCTTGTCCGAGGCCAGCTGGTGCCTTTTGATGCTCACACTATTAACACCTTGCACAATCTTCCACCAGTACGATGAGTATGCGGAGTACCGAGCGAATGAAGTGGATTACGCGGCGATTCTGAGCCGTATTTGTGTTCCGGGTGCGGAATGGCGCATGGGCCGTGATCATCAGCCTTCTAAGTTGAAGAAGACCGAGCTAATTCCTGATGCTAAGCTATGGTACAACTTTGTGTGTGCTCGTCTTAAACCGACTGACCACGAGCATGAGGTGACACGAGAACGAGCGATTCTTGTTTATTGTATTTTGGAGGGCAAAGAAATCGACTTGGGACAGATTTTTCAAGCAACTATTCAGGGTGTGGCGGCAGGTAAGACGACTGGTGGGTTTGCTTTGCCCGCACTTATCACTGATCTTTGTGAAGCGGCTGGAGTTGAGTGGGGCCAAAATGAAGAATTGTTGAAAGCTACTGCTCCTATTGCTTGTCATACTCCTTTTCGCATGATACCGGCTTCTGAGCACCGAACTCGCGCTGAGAGGCGAGATTTTAATGAGCGAGCAGCTGCACGAAGCGGCCCTGCACCCCGACCTCAAGCACCCCCTGTTGCGCCCGATCGTGTTGCTATTCTGGAGGATGAATTGAGAGCACACCGTCAAGAGTTTCGGACATTTCAGCAGACTACTGGTGTCTTTATGGACTATATGATGGATTTTACAGATGCTTTGAGACATCAGTTTCCACAGGCTGCTAGTTCGACTCATCCATTTCCTCTGTATCCACAGTGGCCGCCCACTTTTGGCCCTTCTGATCCGTCCCATGATGATGCTGCTGATGATGGCGACGACCACTGACGGTCGTCGTTTGTGGTACATGTCCTTTATGCTTTCTTATTTTAATTCCTTGAGGACAATGAATGTACTAAGTTTGGGGGAGTTGTGTCAATTCTGACTTTTATTGTTTTTTTTATTTATTTGTTTTTGGTTTTGTTTTGTTTTTATTTTAGTTGTTTGGTTCTTAGGAGTTGTGTTGTGTTGTGTTGGTGTGTGGTTAAATTTGAAATTTTTTTGAGAAATTTATGTAGTTGTGTTGATATGGATTGATGGCCAATGATGTTAATTTTTGTTTTGTAACTGAAGTCTATGACTACCTGCCTAGCTGACAAAATTTTGAAATAAATGGAACCAAGTGAACAATTGAACACCTATATATTCTGTGATTTTGCTTGAATCTAAATCTTGAGACAGACAAACATAAAAATGATTGAGGCATTGTTTGGATGTTTTTTTGGGTCTTGAATTTGATTGAATCAGTGTATCCTTAGTTGCCCATTTGAGCTTACACGCATATTTGTACTTAGAGGTACGATAATTCTGAAACTACTTGTGAAAATCATCGTTTACTGCTGATGATTATTCCTTTCTGCACTGATTGAGATTTGTATGATTTAATTGTGGATTGAGACTTGTCTAGAACTAGTTCGGACACCCCTTGAGGCGAAATACGGGCAAAACTGTGATTAGGAATGATTTAGGCAATTTTTCTGAATTCGTTTGAGCCTTTCAAGCTACCTATTATATATGTTATCCCTAGTACCTTGTTTGAGTTTTATTGAAAATCGAATGGCATGCGTGTAAACGTGTGATTAAACCCCCATTCATCATTATTTCAAGGTCCTACATTGACTACCTAATTAGCCTAAACACTAATTCCTACCTTTAAGGGAGTAATTTGAATGCTAAAATGTTGTATGCTCCTAGCTTTATTTGTGAAAAATGGAATGGTGTGGTGGATGAATTGAAAAGATGAAAAGAGGTAGTAGAAGAAAAAAAAATGTGGTTGGAAAAGTTGTAAAAGAGAGTTGAAAGAAGTTGTGAGAAAAATTGAAAAATCAATGAAGTGAAATAAGTGTGAAATTGTGAATGAAAGGAGTCAAAATTAGAATTGAGTTTGAGCATAAATGTGAATTACTCCTTATTTGAATTCTTTTCCTTCATTTGTAGCCATGAGCCAGGCCTTGCATTATAAGCTTATTAAGTCCTATTGACCGACTCACAGTTGCCCAATATACTAGTGGAGAGGGGTTGCGAGAATTTAGCCTATGGACTGTTGATTGAAACTTAAATGATTATGAATTCTTGATCGAAACACGCACAGACTACGTTCTTTGAATTAAACCAATTGAGTGTGGTTGTGATGATATATCCTTGAATTTGATCCTGTTTTACCATGAAAGTCCTCATGATTTGTGAATGTTTGAATTGAGTTAAGAGAAGAGTATTTTGAAACGTGAGTTGCGGAGTTTATGAGTTTATGAGGTTGAATTACTTTTCTGGACATCTTACTTTTCAAGTGTTAGTAGGGCAGAGATGATTGGATTTAAATTGTTTTGAAATTCCATACTGAGGTCATTAATCCATAGTCATTCTTGATGGTTGTTGTTCTTGCAATTGAGTGAAGTTTGAGTTAGTTTTGCTCGAGACGAACAAAAGTTCAAGTTTGGGGGAATTTGATAAGTGCATTTTGTGCACTTAATTTGTATATGGTTTTACTTGACTTTTGGAATTTATTGGTAGATATTGCGTGAAATTGTTGTTTTTTTTGTGTTTGTAGGAAGTTATGAATTTTAATGTGTTCAAATGGAAATAAGCTTACAAGATGGAAGTTTACAAGGAAATCCAAGAGTTGGAAAAGTGAAGAAAAAAAGGCTGAGTTCGAGCTACAGGCGCGCCCGCCCTATCCTTAGGCGCGCCCGCGCTGTTACTGAAGAGTTCAAGATAAAGAGTCGAGCTGAGAGCGCGCCCACGCTGACCCTAGGCGCGCCCGCGCCGTTGAGGAATTTTTAAAAGTATGTTTTGCGAGTTGAGAGGGCGCCCGCCCTGTTTTCGGCGCGCCCGCGCCGTCGTCTATTTGAAATATTAGAGTTCGATTATTTATGGAAACTTGGGGGATATCTTTGGTATTTTTTTGGACGATTTTTAGGTCATATTTAAGGGATTTTTCGGAGTCATAGGAAGGATCTATCAGCCACCAATACACACAATATTCGAGAGAGCACTTCTGTGAGTTTTTTGGAGTTGAAGAACTGAAGATTGCTTGGAACGAAGACGAAGACTTTTCGACCGGACACGGAAGAAAGACTACGGCTTTGTTTCTTCTTTTTATTTTCTTTTGATTGTTGAATTATGTTTGAGATATTAAACATGATGTGGTTTTTATTGAATTCGAGCATGAACTAAACTTTTCTGGTCTAGAGGTTGACGTAGCTTGGTTGAGACATATTCATGAATCTTTGATTTTAATAACTTGAATTTCTATAGATTAATTGTGTTTCTAGAATTGAATGTCTTCTTAATTAATTGGCCATAAATTGAGTTGTTATATTTACTTAGAATCATTGCTCGGGAGAGGGGATTTTGAGTAGGATCAATAGGAAATACACTGTTAATTGTTTATATAGCTCGGGAGAGTATATAGCTTTAATAGAACCTTTAAGGAACATCATTTTACACATATCACTACATCTAGATTTTTAATAGGGATATTGAAATCGAATTGTAAGTTGATACACTCTATTTGTTGCTCGGGAGAGGGAAATAGAATAATCTAAGTGTTTTTGGTTATTAATCGAAGGAAATTCATAAAATAGATTAATTAGGATTGAATATTGTCGAGACCAAGTGAAATCAAAACCTCTGGACTATTTTTCTCTGATTGATAATTCCGCAAAATTTGTGTGTGTGTGAGCTGAATAATTTCTATTTATTTATTTTATTTATTCTGCAAAACTCTTGAAGTTTGATTTTCTAGATAAAATTAAGACTATTTTAATTACAAGTATTGAATCTTTTCATTTTACTCCCTGTGGGATCGACACTCTCTCTTTCACTATACTAAAACTTGACACTCGTACTCTTGCGAGGAATTTTCACAACACTCATCGTCTGTTGCGAACTCGTTCTTTAAACCTCCGGTCCTTGATGACACGAATTACGCACTATGGAAGAATAGGATGCGATATACTATTAAAGCTATGGATGTTCATGCTTGGCAAAGTATTCTGACTGGTTGGACTCCTCCAAAGACGCTAGATGAAGATGGAGACTATATCATCAAGCAAGAAGAAACTTGGACTGCCAAGGAATCACAAAGTTCAAGCTACAATGCTAAAGCACTCAATGAAATTTTTGAAACTGTGGATATGAGGATGCATGGTATCATATCTGACTGCACTATTGCTAAGGATGCATGGGATGCTCTTCAAGAAAACCGTGAAGGAACTGATAGCGTGAGAATAACAAGATTGATATTGTTAAACGCGAAATTTGAGAATATCAGGATAGATGAGAATGAGACTATTGCTGATTATGATAAGAAACTTAGGGAGATAGCTACAGAGGCGCATGCCTTTAGAGGACCTATTGCTAGTGAAACTATGGTGAACAAGGTTCTTCGATCATTGCCTAAAAGATTCAATGGAAAGATTTGAGCGCTTGAAGAAATAAAAGACAGTTCAAAGATGAATATGACTGAACTGATTAGCATCCTTCAAGTTTTTGAGATGAACAATACAGAACAAGAGAAGGATAAAGGAAAATCAATAGCCCTTCAAGCCTCAAAACCCTCATACGAGGAGTATGTTCAATTTCATCAAGAAGTTCATCAATCTGATTTAGAAGATGATTCGATCTCTCTTATGACTAGGAAATTCAATGATTATCTGAAGAAGATAAAAGTGTCAAGAAAGACGGATCAAAAACTCAAGGCTCCAATGTTCTCTAACAAGCCTTTAAGGATTACTGGACCAGAAAAATCACCAAGGAAATCTGTTGATACTCCTAAGCCTCGACTGATGTTGGAAGGGAAGAAGAAGTTTGTCTCAAAGAAGTTGGACACTGTTCAATGTCATGCTTGTCAAGGCTTTGGACACTATGCAAATGAGTGTGCCAACACGCTTAGGAAAGGGATGAACACGTCTTTGAGTGATGAAGAGTCTGAAGAAGAAGAACATGAAGATGAAGATGAAGAAAGCCATACTGCCTTATCTGCACTACTGGAGAGCAATAAAAAGTTTCAAGTCAATCCTTTAGGTGTTGCCGCAGGTGTTGCCACACCTGGCCGCAACATCTCCCAAAGGTCAGTTTGTTTGAATTCTTCCATTACTGATAATATGTGTGATAATGATCCAGGTGAAGAGACAATGTCCATGGAAGAAGCTCAGATGATGTTTGAAAAGTTACATTGTAACACCCAGAAATTTTATACGTAAATTCGCGTGCATGATTAGGAAAATTTAATTATTTAAATTTTAGAAATATGGGTTAAATATTATTTATGTGTTATTATGTCTATTATGTGCATGATTTAAGTTATTTTAGCATTTAACCCATAATTTTGAAAATTCTAGATTTTAAAGAAATTTATTATTTTGATCGCGTAGACGGGACCATGGACGGACGAGATATTGATTTTTTTAATCCCAATTATTTTTTTGAGATTTTAGTTGCCATAAATTATTATTTTGAACTTTTTATTCCAAAATTTTTGGTATTTTATTTATGTATTTTAGAAAGTTTGTTTTTAGCCAAAATAAGTCATTTTAATGACTTTTATTGATTTTTAAAAATCCCTTAATTAATAATTTCGAGATATATATTTTTTTAAATATCAGATTAGGTAGGTATTAGAAGTTTTAAAACTTATTTTTATAGTATATTATCTAATTAGTTAATTATCCTAAGTATAATAATAACAAAACCCCACCTTAACCTACCCAAGACCCCACGCCTCCCTCCATCAGCCGACACCCCATCTCCCCCACCTCATTCTTCATCTTCTTCATCGGTTAGCAGCAGAAAAATCAGCCCCTTAGCCGATCTTCAAGTTTTTCTTTGAGAGTTCGTCGTCCCGGGGTCGTTTACGCATACATCTTCAAGAACTATTATCAAGGCATGTCTATTTCCTTCGTTTGGACACCATATAAGCTATGTATGCACATCATTGACTGATTTTATTGCTTGATATTGAGATTTACGATTTATATGCAAGAACTCACTAGTAGAATTTATTCTTATTACTTCGCCAATTTTTATTTCGGCGATGACTATTGGCGAAGTAATACATATTTATATACTTCGGTTATAAAACTAACGAAGTAAAAGAATAATTTAGACTTCATCAATTAAAAAACACGGGCTTCACTTAAATTTTTAAGTGACATTATACTTCGGAATTTGTATTGGACGAAGTGAAAATGTGCATAATTCGATTTTTTATTTCTAACTGCTGAAGTAAAATGTTGAACCGATTTATTTTTTGTTTTTAATCGATATCCCAGTTCTCTCGAGCTCGATTCTCTTGATTAGGTTAGGGATTTCTCTTTCTGGATCCCCATTCTCTCAAACTTCATGTACGCCTTCATCATCGATCAGTTTCGCATGGTCTAGGGCCTCCCATTCTCGCAATTAATCCATGTAAGAATTCTAATCCTTGATTTGGTTATGTACTCTTTGTGGTTAATTATTCTCGCTATTTTATCAATTTTGATATAATACATAGTAAAATAAAATGGTAGTGAGATGATGTAGTTGCTTGTACGAAGGAATCAAGAGTTATCAAAATTTGGTTAATTACTCAAAATTTTTAAGCTCAATTGCCATCGGCCATGAAAAATGGCAATTATCCAACATCCGCAAAAGGGTCGCCTCTAAAAACTCCATTTGTTGAGCCCTCGAAGCCGCCAGACAAGATGTATCATCCAAATAAAAGTTTGATGGGGAGATTTCGACAGTCCACAAAGTCTAGTATTGAGAAGGTAAATGAAGTAGTTTTAATACCTGCTTGAAATTTAGATTTGGTTTTACGTGGGTGTGTTAGGTCACAATATAAATGAATAATTTTTTTTGTTTTTTGTATTAGATTTGGAATTCCTTTCTCTCGTGTTAATTTATGTTTCCAGGAGGGTGTTATTTCGTGCTAGCTCATCCAAATGATGCAAGAAATCATACAAAGTTCCTTGTTCTAGAGAAAGTACGTCATTATAATTATTCAATTTTGAGTTTGACATCAATTATAAATAATATGTTTGTTTCATGTTTATTTAACTGATGTTTCAAGAAGCATTATCTCTTTAAATTAAGGAGTAACCTGCAATGAATTAGGCTGATAATACTGGAAAATAATCCATGTTTCTTCAAAGATGTGGTCGACATTCCACCGCCGTCGAAAATCGATACCCAATGCCTGCATTCGGAATCCCAATATTTGAATATTCATGGCTATGTGAGTTTATTTTTATTTCTATAAATGTGTATCACAATTCATTTCAATGTTCGCATGTTTGTTTCTTATGGTAAACTGAAATAACTGATGATTTGTTGTTGCAGCAAAACAGAGTATGATGTTTTTAGCAGCCAAAGCGTGTTTCTTGAATATTAGAGCATCAGCGAGACGCCACCTCCAAACTTGGTTTTCGAGTTTCAGTGAGCACTTAATTCTTTTCCTTAATTTTTTTTAATTTGCCACCTGTTTTCTTGTATTTTATTTATTTAGGACGAAGGTTTTATTTTATTTTATTGCTCACTAGTAGACATTTTATTGCCAATAAATCAGAATCTTGGGATTTGTTTTTGTCCTTTGACGAGAGTATAGTATATTATAATTTATATGGATTTCTTTGGAAATGCTTATAAGTCAACTTTGAACAATCATATGTTTAAAATGACGGTCTTTGTTTTTCAAAGAAATGCAAAAATCTTGTTGGTGTAAATCAATACTCAATGAAATTTTGGAATTGATTGTTGGACATTCTGATAATTTATTTATTTTAGCTAGGAATGGGAAGTTCCCTTGGAACATTATTTGGGCAGGCCGTTGGTGTAGAACAGTATGATACACTTGGAATATAATCTCTTCGGGTGATTCCTCAATTATTTTCTTATGCATTGAATTCCCTCTTCAAAAGTTTCCATGAGTGTAATTTCGTTAGTTGTGTTGTATTTCACGTTATTTTGAATTGGATGTTCGTGACAAAACTTGGGATGGGCTTTCTTGGTGCCGCTTTCGCGAGAATGAATCTTGGTGGCTCGTGGTGTTGGCGCAAATTGGTTATATAGTATGCGGTTTGTTTCCAGAATCATGGACTAGATTCTTTTCATCGGATTTTAAGTCCCTCTTCAGCTTTCTGAAGCTGTCACTTGCATCAGCTGTCATGCTTTGGTAAGTTCTGGGATGGGTTCAAATTACCAACTAGTGGCATGTTGCTCTATGCTACTTAGAAGGTCAGACTCCTATGACTAAAGTACGAGATGTTTATGATCATTTTATGTTGCCATTCTGTTAGAGTTGATATTTATCTATGTTGCTTTTTTCTTTCATATTTTTATGATAATATGATCATCAGATGAAGTATGGGCATATGAAATCCAGATCAGATTTATGTTAACTAATTTATCTACTTTATTGGCTTGTATCTTTAGTTTTATGGATTTTGATGCAGTGACAATCAAGGTGACTGTCCAAGGCCACTGCCTAATATCCCAGAGTTGCTCAGTTGAAGCATTCTACTGATACTACTGAAAGGAAGGGAGTCCTGCCTAGGATTATGATGTGAGATATAGGATGACTTCTTTATTGGATATATTTGTGTATACATTTTTTGTTTTTGTGAATACATTTTTGGGTTCTACTAATGGATTTGTGGATATTCGTCGTTTTTTGAATCAATGATTTTATGAATCTAATTAATTATTTTTTGTTTTAGATATTGTGGTATTGTTGCTTATTACTTGTATATTATAGATAGAATGGTGAATTAACATAACAAAAACACTTCGAATAATGTAATTTGTGGCGAAGTAGAAGAAAACATTTACTTCATCAAATTTCAAAATTAGTGAAGTTATTCATAGCAATTACTTCGGTAAATTGAAATTTTGTCGCAGTCATATATAATAAATTACTTCAATATTCGAAAAATAGAAGAAGTAAAATAACACCTTTTACTTCACCACAATTAAAAAATAATGAAGTCGTACATCTATTTTACTTCGATAATTTTATAATATGTGAAGTAATATAGGATCAATTACTTCGTTATTTTACGAAATTGATGAAGTAATACACGTGTTTTTACTTCGGTAGTGGTCGAATTTCGAAATGATTTGGATTATTTGGACCGGACAAAGACTTCGGTAATTATCGACTTATTACTTCGGTTTTAATGCGAAGTAAAAAATATTCTTTTACTTCACGTGCATCTACTTCGGTAATTATCTGCTTATTACTTCAGATAATAACCGAAGTAAAAGGCCAAAATTCTACTAGTGACTCGATGGTTTAATTCACGTTTTGGTGCTTTCTTTGTTCATACTCACGTTTTTGGCTAGGGTGCGTGCATGGCTGCTGGTCTGGGCTATCAAGGGGTTCCTTAGGGTCCCTAGGCTGGTGTGATGTGGTTGGTTTGGGGCTGAATAGGTCCAGGTCGAACCTATTCTTTTCTGGTGCGACAGATCGAGCAGTTTAGGATTCTGAGGAAGAAGACTTCGTTCTCCTTCCTCAGGACACCATTTGGGGCGTGGTTTGTCTGGTTTGAAACCTTTATGTTGGCTAGGATTGAGAAGTGGTTTCACGGTTTTTTGTGGTCGGAGTAGGTCGCACGATCGAAAACGCTGCCGCTGCTCCTGTCTGTGCGCGAGCTGGGAAATCAGTCTTGTTGCAGGCGGTCGTTCTCCCTCCTCGAGCCATGGTTTGGTCTGATTCTTGTTTTGTTAGAACCGCCTGGGTGTGGGCTAGACATGAGGGGTAGTACTCAGGCCATTGGTGGCCGGAGTTGGCCGGCCGAACGCCAGGAGTGGCGCTGCTCGCCTAGCCGAGAATAAGAAGAGAGGGAAGTGTCGGGTTGGGGGTTCTGGGTGGGTCCCGGGTCTTGTCTGGGGTGTCATGGTTCGGGTCAGTAGAGTCCGGGTCCGGGTTAGGTGGGCCGGGCTCAAGTATTTTATTTTTTTAGTGTTTATTAATTTAAGTGGTCTTTGGGATTTTAAGATTAATTAGAAAATTATTTGGGCTTCCAAATATTTTTATTTAGCCTTAAATAATTTATTTAAGTTAGCCCAATGATTTTTATGGGCTCGGAAGCCCATGGAAATTTTTGGGCCAGTCAGTGGATTTTGGGTCAGTCTAGAAATTTATTGGGTTTAATTAAGATTTAATGGGCTTAAATATTTTATTTAGGCCCAGTTAAATTTAAGAAATAATTTTTGGGCTTTTACGTAATTAATGGGCCACCTTAAGATTTAATGGGCTTAGAGTGAGTGATCAGCTGTCTGGACCAACCCATGAAAATTTACTATGTCCGAAATATATATTTAATTTATTTTTATGCATGAAAGTTATTTTCAAGTATTAGTATTTTTATTAAGAAAAAAATTTATTTAAATATATATTACGGACACCCTTTTTCAGTGCATCCATTCATGAAATTTTACATGTTATGATTATGTTAAATGTTGAGCATGAAAAATATTTTATGGAAATTGAAGTGATGTAGCAGCATAGAGGTGGTTTACCACCGAGCACAGAGGTAGTTTACTACCGTCATAGAGGTGGTTTTACCACCGAGCACAGGGTAGTTTACTACCAGCATAGAGGTGGATTTACCCACCGCCACGTACGATGGTTCTTAGACTGATCAGTCGCTCATGATTACGAGCCACACTCATGGATATAACATACACAGTTCTTTATGATTATGACATGCTCAAATGATGTTATGTATTATATGATATAACACATGGATATTAGTTTATTATGAAAGTTATGACATGGATGTATTTTGATGAAATATTTTAAGAGCATGCACGCATGGTCATGGATTATGTATATGTATTAGTATGATTATGTGATGCATTATTTTAACCCTTGTTACAAAGGTTTAGACATGTTGAGCCTCTAGGCTCACTACGCTTATATGGTGCAGGTGAGTACGATGATATTGATGTAGCTCCTACCGGTGGTGAGGGCCTATGAGCACATGAGCAGACGACACCCGTGACCGTCGCTTCAGAGTTTTCTTTATGTGTTGAGATATTTTATTAAACGTGTTCCGCATTTTATGTTTGAGTGGCTGGAAATACCTTTTTTTATTATGGTTATTTTATGTGTGCATCGTCTATGGATTTTTAGTAAAGATATTATTTTAAAATTGCATGTTTCAAGATTTTTATTGGATATTTAATTATTATCCATTCAAGTTATTTATCAAGTTTTATTTAAGAGTTTTATGTTCAATGTTTATACATATATGTATGGGCATATATGTAAAGTTAATGTTTTTAGTATATATACTTATGAAAAAAAAAGTTCAGTATTTTATTAGTCAGATTCGTTTCATACATACTGATTGGGTTGAAAGGAATAAGATGAATACTATTCTTTCAAAAGAAAATTCTGATCTAAAGGCTGATGTGTCAAGACTGAAAGTCATGTTGAGTAAGAAAGACATGAAATTAAGTCAGGTGAAGGAAGAACTCGGAAAGGCAAAAGCTACTTTGGCTAAGTTTAATTCAAGCACTTCCAAGCTTGATTCGTTACTCATGATGGGAAGAGATGGTACGACTGGTTTAGGTTTTGAAAACAACATATTTGAGGTTGGTGAAAGTTCGAAAGGCCATGTGTTTGTCAAGGAAAGTTGCAGTACTGAAAGCTCATATAAAAAGGCCTCACCAATTGTCCTCCAAAACCAAAGCCACAGCCTGCTGCTCCTTCAATGTCTAGAAGGAAACGTAAGTACATTTGTCACTACTGTCATAGACCTAGTCACATCAAACCATACTGTTTTAAGCTGCAGGAATATAGATCTGCATTGAAGGTGTTGCCAACACCTCCCCACAACAGCTCCAGAAACATATCTTATGTAAGAAAGGTTTGGGTACCAAAAGCTGATATTCAATGTCATATGATTTATACTGCTTTAAGGACTAATGTTTCAGGTGCTTGGTACTTTGATAGCGGTAGCTCACGTCATATGATGGTTCCAAGAAATTTCTCACTGACTATGTTGAACAGAAAAGTGGAAAAGTAACCTATGGTGGAGGTTCAAAGGGAAACATTGTTGGAAAGGGAACTCTGAATGTTGCTGGTCTGCCTAAACTTCGCAATGTGCTTCATGTTGAAGGAATTACTGCCAATCTAATAAGCATAAGCCAACTTTGTGATGATAATTTGCATGTGCAATTTGATAAGAAATTATGCAAAGTTTTTTATGATTCAAATCTCTGTGTCATGACAGGTACTAGGTCATCCGACAACTGCTATCAAGTCGAAGAAGAGATGGCTTGTAGGCACACAAAAGTTAATGAGTTTGATCTATGAAATCAAAAATTGGGTGCAAATTTCAAGACATTAAAGAACTTAAGTAAGTTAGATGTTGTGGGAGGTATGTCTAACTTAAAATCTGGTATTCCATTTGTTTGTGAAGCGTGTCAGAAAGGAAAGTAGACTAGGGTGTCACACGAGGTGTTGTCAACATCTGTGACAACACGCTGCCTTGAGCTTATACATATGGACTTGATGGGTCCAATGGATGTTGAAAGCTTTGGTGGTAAGAAATATTCTTTTGTTTGTGTGGATGATTTCTCATGATATACTTGGGTAAATTTTCTGAGAGAAAAATCGGACACATTTGATGCATTCAAGAAACTGCTCACTAAGATTTCGAACCTATACAATCTGAAGGTAATCGGAATTCGTACTGACCATGGTAAGGAGTTCGAAAATTCTTCTTTTTCTAGTTTGTGTGATAAGAAAGGTATTTCTCATGAATTTTCTGCTCCTAAAACCCCACAACAAAATGGAATTGCTGAAAGGAAAAATAGGACTTTGCAAGAAATGACAAGAGTGATGTTGAGTTCTAAAAATATTTCAAAACGTTTTTGGGCTGAAGCCTTGAATACTGCATGTCATATTTAAAATAGAGTTTATTTGAGGAATGATACTACTATGACATCATATGAAATTCTCATGGGAAAGAGGCCAAACCTTAAATATTTTCATGTTTTTGGATGTGTATGTCACGTTTTGAATGATAGAGATCATCTTGCTAAATTTGATGCAAAAAGTGATAAGTGTATGTTCTTGGGATATTCATCAAATAGCCGAGCCTATATGATGTATAAATTAAGAACAAGGACTATTTTTGAGTCAATTAATGTTGTTTTTGATGACTTTGCGGATCTAAAGAAGAAAACAGCTGAGGATGAAGTTAATGATCTGCTGGATAATTTTGAAAATTTAGATGTTGTCAAAGGAGTGTTGCCAACACCTCCGACAACACCTCTTACAGAAAATCCAGAATCAAAAGTTGAAAATCCTACTGATGAGAATACTGATGAGAACAGTGAGGTAAACGAAGCTGGAAAGAATGTTCCAAGCAGAATTTAGAAGAATCACCCAACCTCACAGGTCATTGGAGATGTGCATGGAGACTTTCAAACTCGAAGAAAAGAGAAAGTGGATTATCGAAAGATGGCAGGTTTGTTGTGCATGAGTTCTACGTATTCTCAGGTAAGATTATCTTGTTTCGTGTCAAACATTGAACCCAAAAGGTTGAATAGGCTTTAAAAGATGAATTTTTGGTCAATGCTATGCATGAAGAGTTAGAACAATTTGTTAGGAATGATGTTTGGTACTAAGTACCTTGTCCTGCTCATGGTAATGTCATAGGAACTAAATGGATTTTCAAAAATAAAACTGATGAGTCGGGAAACATCATTAGAAATAAAGCTAGGTTGGTAGCTCAAGGGTATACACAGGTTAAAGGGGTGGATTTTGATGAAACTTTTGCTCCTGTAGCCCGCATTGAGTCTGTCCGACTTTTGCTTGCTATTTCATGTAACATGGGAATAAAACTTTTTCAAATGGATGTAAAAAGTGCCTTTTTGAATGGGATCCTAAATGAAGAAGTTTTTGTGAAACAACCTAAAGGATTTGAGGATCTAAATCATCTTGATTATGTGTATAAGTTAAAAAAAGCATTGTATGGATTGAAGCAAGCACCACGTACATGGTATGAAATACTAACCGAATACTTGCTCAATATTGGCTTCAAAAGAGGTAAAGTTGATAAAACTTTGTTTGTGCAAAAGTCTCAAGGTAATATCTTAATTTTCCAAATTTATGTGAATGATATAATTTTTTGTGCTTCAAATAATAAACTTGTTGATGATTTTGTGAAGTGCATGTCTTCTTCATTTGAGATGAGCATGATTCATGAGTTAACATATTTCTTGGGCTTGCAAGTGAAACAAATGAATGATGATTTATTTTTGTGTCAAAGCAAGTATACTAAAAATATTGTGAAGAAGTTTTTGAATGACAACACTAAACACATGCGCACACCTGTGAGCTAGGTCTAATGAAAAAGTGTCTAGGAAGGATGTTGCCGAAGGTGTTGAGAACACCCTCTACAGAAGCATGATTGGTAGTCTTTTGTATTTAAGTGCTACTAGACCTGATATCATGTATAGTGTTTGTCTGTGTGCTAGATACCAGTCTAACCCAAAAATTACTCACCTAAAGGCCGTAAAACATAAACTAAAATATGTGGCTGGAACTTTGAATTTGGGTTTGTGGTACACTAAAGAAACCAATTCGAATTTGGTAGGATTTAGTGATGCTGATTGGGCTGGGGATTTAGATGAGAGAAAGAGCACTTCGGGGGGATTTTTCTACTTGGGAAATAACTTAGTGTCTTGGTATAGTAAGAAACAAAACTGTGTCTCACTGTCTACTACCGAGTCTGAGTATGTTGTTGTTGGTAGCTGTTGCTCACAACTCCTTTGGATGAATCAAATGCTAAATGATTATGGTGTTAAGAGTGATACTCCTATTGTGTACTGTGATCATTCTAGTGCCATTGATATATCCAAAAATCTAGTACCACACTCTCGAACCAAACACATTGACATTAGACATCACTTCATTCGAGATTTGGTCGAGAAAAACATGATCTTAATTGAGTTTGTTGGAACTAATAATCAATTAGCTGATATGTTCACAAAAGCTTTGGATTTCGAGAGATTTTCCAGTCTAAGGAAGTCTCTCAGTATGTGTGCATTATAGACAGAACCGAGATGTTGTCAGGAGTATTGCCAACACCCTGTGACAACACCTAGTCATGCATGTGCATTTTTAGGATCTTAGGCATATCTGTTTTGTATGTGTTGGATACTTTGTAACCATTGACTAGTTTTCACTCAGGATTTTTTGCAAATTTTTTTTACAGTTTAATTTGGATTAATCAAAGAAAAGTTCTGACTAAGTCACGAAGTAGTGGAGGGACGTTCGTGTATTCCATGATCATGTCCCAAATGAAAAGTGACTTTGCAAAATCAGAATAACAAAAGAACAAAAATGACTAAGTTTGAATTGAGTCAATCATCAAATTTGATTGATAATAAAAAAAAAATGGAAAAAGCTACCTAAAGGGGTCCATTTGAAGATCGTACCTTTAGTGTGCAGGCTACCACTTCTGTAAAAATAATAAAGTTGATATCAAAAATTTTTTAGAATCCTGAAGTGTTGCTGGGAGATGTTGCCAACATCGTGGAAAACATCTCATTTGTCAACAAATATTTGTTCATATGATTGCATTTTAATTTCTGCCACACTCTCTTTTTAGACATAATTAGGACATACATATTTTTATTTGTGAATATCTTTGGCCGAAAGGTTATGAATTCTGATCAAACAAAAATTTTGAATTCTGCCCTATCCTCTGAATTTTTGAATTTGAATGGGATTGGATTTTGTTTCAGTGGTGTTATATTCTGATGTGAAGTTAAACTTGGAAATATTTGTTGAAATATTTGGGCCTAGATTATCGGTGAAATTCCAAAGATTTATTGCCTAATTTAAATTGGATTCTGGTGTCGTTAGGATTTGTTACCGTTGAGGAGATTTGTTACCATTTGAGGGGCTTTAATTCGAGTGAGATTAGGAAAGTTTGTGTGTTATAATTAGGTGTTTATCTGTTTTTGGGAAGATATTATCTTCTTTTTTTTCACCCTCGCATTGCAACATTCTTAATACCCCTACTGTTTAGTGCCCTAAAATTCTTTTCGTGTGTTCACTCTCGCATATTTAAATGGCAGGAAAGGGTTTTGATTCACACGACATCCGATCGGAGATGGGCTATACAGAGGATGCTGCGGAAGGTGTCCCAGCACCTACATCACCACACCCTGTGAGTGAACAAGCGTTGATTCCTGTTGCTGAGGAACCTGTGCCCCTGGACTCCATCGCTCCAGGAGAGCCTGATAATGCCATTGATGTGGAAAATCTACCAGACATGGCTGTGATGAATAAGGTGTTTCCATCAAAACCCTTGACCCGTCGTTCTAAGAGACAGGCCGGATACAATCCAGATTACACCGCCTCCAAACGATTCCGTGAAAAAGGACAACCATCAAGACCATCTCTGGTGGACACTGAATTTACCTCTGGGGATGAAAGCTCTGATGAAGACTTTAAGCTAGTACGCCGAAAAAGAGGAAAATCGAGTACCCAGGAATCTTCTGGAGATGCTATTCTGATACCTTTTGCTACTGAAAGCAAATCAGTAGGCGATTCCTCTGATAAGGACTCCACAGAGTCAGAAACCCCATCAGTTGCTGCTGATATCAAGAAATATGCATCTGCATCCATTCCTGTTCCTGAGGAACCATCATCTACTGCTGCTCCTGTTCTGTCTGATGATGGGGAGATGTCAATAGCCCAGTTCATGACTAAAATGAAGAAGTCTACAAGCAAAAATCCTACATCTGCTGCTACAGCTCCTATTCATGAATCTAATGATGAACCAGATGAGGAGATGCTCAAGGAATTTGCTGATAACCGCCCACAACCTTCTGATAGTTCCAGATCTGATTCAAATGAAGATTCAAATGTTGAGAAGGAATTGGAAGAAGAGTCAGTTTCTGATGACTCTGATGAAGAAGAAGAAGAAGAAGGTGCTGAGGAAGGTGTTGCCGACACCTTGGACAACACCTTGGGTGAAGAATACCGGGTAAACTCGTCCTATTCATCTACTTTTTACTCCAAGGAGATTGCTGACTGCTGGGATAAGTATGCTGATCGTGAGTTCCTGGAGAAACACAATATTGATGTGGAGAGCTATGGAGCTCAGAACATGATCAGATTTTTTGAGGTAAGAAACATACTTTCTACAGTTACTACTGCTGGTCCTTACTGCAGAGAACTTGTGCGAGAGTTCTACTGCAACCTCACAGAAGCTGTGAAGGATCCAAGGTACATAAAGTATGGAAAAGTATATGTGCGTGGGAAGATTTTCTCTTTCAGTCCTGCTATTATAAATGGATTTCTCCAGACTCCTGCCAGTGATGATGCTGCACTGCCTACCATGGATGAGATGACTTCTGTCATCACAGGAGGTCAAGTCACTGTTTTTTCAGCTCACCCTAAGAAGTTGCAGGCTGCCAAGCTGACTTCATTATACTCTGTTCTCCACAAAATAGCTGTGAAAACCTGGACCCCTTCCGGGAATTCTACTGTGGTTACCAAGCATCAAGCCCCTGTCTTGTATGCTATTGGTACTGGAATTGCATTCAACTATGGCCGACTTGTGTTTGACACAGTCATGGCCTTTGCAGATTGTGCTCAACCAACATTGAAGCTGCCTTATCCATCTCTAATCTATTCTATGCTGCTGTCTCAAGAGATTGAGAAGGATGATGATGAGCTACTTACTGAGCCTGGGGAATTTCTAAAGATCGCACCTGCATTACTCAAAGGAAATAGGAAGATAGACCTTCCATGGTCTGAATCAGATGCTGCTGCATGTGTTGTGGCAGGTGTTGCCAACACCCCCTCTGCCACTGCTGTTTTTGTACCCCCATCTGCTGCTCAAGATATTGATCCTAACTTTATTCAAGCTCAACTGCTGCATGCTGAGCAGAAGATTATCCAAGCGAAGACTGATCTAGCCTATTACGAAGGGATGAAGGCTCACTATGAGTCTCTATTAAGTGGAGCTGGCCCTTCTGAACAAAAAAAGGGGAGAAGGAAGTGAAGCAGAAGAAGAAGCTGATGGCTCATCTAAGAGCAATCAATTCTAGTTTTGTTTGTTTTGCTTTTGCTAGTATAGTTTAATTTTTTTCATCGTAAGGTTTTGTGTGTTTTTTTTCCTCTGATCCTAATCAAAATTGTTCTTTTGTGATGTTCGCTCTGATATGAATTCTTGTTTTTGTTTCTCCTTGCACTTATGTTTTCTGATTTGAAGTGTCGTAGCTAGATGTTGCCAACATCTCGTGACAACACCTCTGCTTATACTTAGGGGGAGAATCTATTCAGGGGGAGTTTTGATTAAGGGAAGTTTAGTTGATCTGTTTGTGAATTAATTGTGTTTTGTCTAGAAAGGCAAAAAGGAGGAGATTGAAAGAAATATTTTATTCCTTAAAATCATCCTATTTTGAAAAGATTTTATTTAATATATTTTGTCTTTCTTGAACATGAAGTATCTTTTAAATAAGTCATTTATTTCTTTGATTAACTTGATTTGAGATATTATTAAGTTTATCATAATATTTATTATCTTATCTCTAATGATTTAATTCCTTTACTATGTAGATTTGACTTGATCAAAAAAGGAATAAGATCTAGAATCCTATGTCTACAAGGAAACATCTACAAGGAAGGATTCAAGTCTATATATTGGAGATACAGAAGGAGACCGATGAGAAGAGGGAAATTAGTTTCATATACACGTACGTTGAGAAATAATAAAAGATCTTCTGAATCTTTGATCGGTCGTCATAACTTGAAGCCTTGAAGAGCACTCAAAGATCGGTGATCAAGAAGTGTGCTGCTCGTGTGATTTTGGATTCAACATTTTTCTCCTTACTTCGTTTTGGTTATTCTGTTTCATATAGAATTTTTAGGAGAACTTTTACTATTTATTTTCTCACTTGTTTTGAGAAATTGATTTTTACAATAATCACTAGTTTTAGGGTTTGTAAAACTCTTTGAAAGTTTTCTAGTGAAGTTTTTCCCTGAGGCGCTGCAAGAGTATTTTATACTGTTGCTTAAATCATTTGAGTCTGTTTATTGGTTGCTTTTTTATTTTATTTACGCATTAATTATATTCCGCTGCAAATTACTCAAGGTGTTATTGTAGGTGTTGTCAACACCTTGTAACAACACCTCAAACTGTTTATGTGCAACCCCATTCCCTTACAATATCATCTAAGTGGTTTTGGTATTTTTGTCGCGCCCCGAAATCGGGGTTAGTCGACATCGACGTTATTTTCAAATAATATTAAAAAATAACAAGCCTCATAGTACAGAATTTAACCAAAACTAGTATATTATTTCATTACAAAATTTGTTATTACATCCCATAAAAAAAATCATAAACTAAGTACATAAGTGGAATGTAAAACTTATCATCATAGGGACAAAGAATTCAAATGATAGCAGCACTTCTAAATTTCTCTTTTTTCATTAGTCCAATATTAGCTAGGCTCTTCATCTTCAAATTCTTCTTCATTTTTATGTGGGAAAGAAATTAAGGGGGTGAGTGTTTTGGGAAACACTCAGCAAGTGAGGGCCGATCGAGCATAACAAATACCAAAGATATATTTTACATATATACGTATACATAATCATGATTTCCAAAAGAGATAAGCATGCTGAATCTAATACGAACAAAGAAGCAAACATAGCTGAAAATCATCTTATTTTCAATGGTTTACTGATTAGGCCCCTATATGTTACTCCTCTACGGGATGAGGCTAAAAGAACAGTTATTATAACCCACATCATCAGGGTCATATCAAATCAAATCATCGGAATTTACTTAGCCACTTCTAACTCGAATCATTGCAGTGAATTTCAAATAATTCAAACATGCTTTTGAATATTACATCAAGTGTCGAAGGAACGAATAGATTCAAAGAAGCATGAAAACGGGTATAAAATAAGTCGATCGAGTTTTCGAAAACAAACAGGAACTAAAATATTTTAAAACAATGTATACATAAGCCCACTTACCTCAATCTCATATTCATATAGTGGAAGACTATACTGAATCATCATTTATCATCAACCTCATTACATAGCTTAAGAATTATATACCTTAAGAATCCTTAACTTCTACAAAATGCAAAATATCCAGTATCTCTACTAGACAGATGAGTATTTCCCATGGTCAAAAAATATGTAGAAGGATTTTCCCAAAATTCTCTAAATAGTTTCAAAAATAAAAGTGGTTTTGGGATTTTATAGAGCAAACATTATTGAATAATAATAAAAACGTAAGTTAGTGGGTAGAGGAAAGGTTAGGAAGAGTTAATGACTATTTAGGATATAATTAAATTATGACTTGAAGACTAACTAATAATTCTAATAAATGTGAAATTAACTATATATAAATAATTTGTTAAAAATAATAAAGATATGTTAATATAAATAATCTAATAATATATATACACACACACATGTATATATATGTATATATTCTCACAAGTTAATGTATTTTCTTGTAAATAAAAAAAATAAATCCATAAAATAGAAGCATGAGGTTTCTATTTTATTTTGTGCAAGAATTTATATCCAAGACTAACATAAAAGCTTTCAATTAAAAATAAGAAATTAATATCATAATGAACATGAATTTACAAAACCTGTTACAAATTTTAAAATCTAATAACTCCACATTAATATGACAATTAAGATAAATCATTATTTTGAAAATAATATTAGTCAATAAAAATAATAAGTTTTCTTTACATCTAAAATTTATTTTAAAACCCTTCATATATATATATATATATATATATATGAGAACCGAGATTTAGCCAAAAAATTGGAATTAAAAATCTTAATTTTTATTTCATTAGTAGGTACAAAAATATATTTAAATATATATTTTTTATTATATCATGAATTTGGTTACGGATATCACATTCTTTCCCCCTAAAAAAAGTTTCGCCTTCGAAACATGAAATTTATATTTTTGGTTGTTGTAAAAAAAACAAAATTTAATAATAAAAGTATCAAATAATATAAAAAAATCTTCAAGATTTGTTTTGGGTTGAAGGTGAAAAATTATCTCAGTATATTATGAAAACTAATTGATGTAAGAAAATATTTCTCGAGGAGGAAATTTAAAAATTAATATTCTAGAAAAAAGTTTTAACGAAATAAAATGTTTTCTTTATCTATCACCGAAAAAAAAAAAATTTATGCATAATATCTAGGAACATGAACCTTTTTTTTCTTTTTTTGAAATCAGCCCAACAAAATATTTGAACAAAATTTTAGGAATCAAAATTAAGCATGGAATGAAACTTCAATAACGTGATAGATTTTGAGAAAGTGAAGACATTTCGTTTTATATATATATATCATGAGGAATCATAGTCCAAATAGACCTAATACATGACTCATAATATATGAGAGAGAATAATTTTTTTTTAAAAATCATAATGAATATATGAATAATGGTTTGAAATACGACTTGATATGTTTGAAATGTTCTTATCTATAAAAACTAGTACGAAGAAACATAATTTTCAAATAAAAAATATTTATAGCTAGATGATTATTTTAAAACAAAATTTTCATTAATAATAATGAATGAAATAGATAGTAGTAATTTAAAATGTTCATTCTAAAGGTAAAAATGAACGTTTCGGTGGTAGTGACCCCAAAATCCTTGATTTCAAATGAGATGGAAGCAATATTTTTCTCAAAAATATTATTACTCAAATGAATAAAATAAAAATGAGAAAAATATAAAGTACCGATATAGTTTGATAGTAAGGAGAAAATGTGTCATGTTAAATATATTGAATGAGTAAGAAGGTAAAAGACAATGGTCAAAATATGTAGTATGAAGAATTATTGTAATTATTATATTTTTCAATTATATCTAATAAATCATGATCCTTATGAAAAAAATTTATTATTATTTATTAGAACGTCATTTTTTTTCCGCGATAAGCTAACACTAATAAAAACCTTCGAGTTAAACTATAGCCCAATCACGTTAATTTATTATCCAACATTACCAAATTAACTTAAAATTCGACAATCATGACTTAAATTTTTTATCTATAATGTAATGAACACTAGCTCCAAAATAAATATTTATAAATCCAAACTCAAAACTTTAATATTTCTCTCGACCATGCACTTAAATAATATTCCCAAAATGAGTCCAACTTAAGTTTAACTAATCAGTCTCAAAATATTTACTAGCCTTAAAAATAATATTAGTTTCAAAGTGGTGCATTCCTATTCTCAATCTTACTTACTAGTCTCCAAGTGATTCCTCATCATTCCAAATCTTACTTAAATAATATTCCCAAAATGAGTCCAACTTAAGTTTAACTAATCAGTCTCAAAATATTTACTAGCCTTAAAAATAATATTAGTTTCCAAGTGGTGCATTCCTATTCTCAATCTTACTTACTAGTCTCCAAGTGATTCCTCATCATTCCAAATCTTACTAGACCCTAAGTGATTCATTCTCATTCGTCATCCTAATTTTCCATCAAGATCATGAACCTGGCTCTGATACAACTTCTGTCGCGCCCCGAAATCGGGGTTAGTCGACATTGACGTTATTTTCAAATAACATTAAAAAATAACAAGCCTCATAGTACGTACAGTCTTTAACCAAAAACGAATATATTATTTTATGACAAAATTTGTTCTTACATACCATAAAGAAAATCATAAACTAAGTACATAAGCGAAATGCAAAACTTATCATCATAAGGACAAAAAAACTCAAATGATAGCAGCACTTCTAAATTTCTCCTTTTTCATCAGCCCAATATTAGCTAGGTTCTTCATCTTCAAATTATTCTTCATTTTTATCTAGGAAAGGAAGTACGGGGGTGAGTGTTTTGGAAAACACTCAGCAAGTAGGGGCCGATCAAGTATAACAAATACCAAAGATATATTTTACATATATACGTATACAGAATCATGGTTTCCAAAAGAGATAAGCATGTTGAATCTAATACGAACAAAGAAGCAAACATAACACTGAAAATCATTTCATTTTTCATTGTTTATTGATCAGTCCTCTATATGTTACTCTTCTAAGAGACGAGGCCAAAAGAACGGTTATTATAACCCACGGCATCAGGGCCATATCAAATCAAATCATTGAAATTTACTTAGCCAGTTCTAACTCGAATCATCGCAGTGCATTTCAAATAATTCAAACATGCTTTCGAATATTACATCAAGTGTCGAAAGAACGAATAGATTCAAAAAATTATAGAAAAGAGTATAAAATATATCGATCGAGTTTTAAAAAACAAACAGGAACTAAAATATTTTAAAACAATATACACATAAGCCCACTTACCTCAATCTCATATTCATATAGTGGAAGACTATAGTGAATAATCATTTATCATCAACCTCATGACATAGCTTAAGAATTTTATACCTCAAGAATCCTTAATTTTCACAAAATGAAAAATATATAGTATCTCTACTAGACAGACGAGTATTTCCCATGGTCAAAAAAAATATGTAGAAGGCTTTTCCCAAAATTCTCTAAATTGTTTCAAAAATAAATGTGGTTTTGGGATTTTATAGAGCAAACATTATAAAATAATAATAAAAACGTAAGTTAGTGGGTAGAGGAAATGTTAGGAAGATTTAATGACTATTTAGGATATAATTAAATTATAACTTGAAGAATAACTAATAATTTTAATAACTGTGAAATTAACTATATATAAATAATTTGTTAAAAATAATAAAGATATGCTAATATAAATAAGCTAATAATATATATATATATGCACACACAGGGGCGGACCCGGAAATTTTTTTCAGGGGGCGCAATTAAGAGCGGAGCCACGTGTTGCTCCATCGGGTGCTCGCCAGGTGACCACTTTGTTTTCTCTATTTTGTATACATTAAATTTAGTATATTTTGTCAATATACGTGTTAACAATTTTAAAAATAAAAGGATACAAGCTAAACACATTAAAAAAATGAGATATCAAAAAAATGCAATTCAAGAAAAAATAAAAATCGAACTATGTTAAACGTTGAAATTCATAAAAAAAATCACGAATGCATAATTTATATCATTAAATGATAAGAAAAAAAATTAAAATAGTGTCATCAATAAATAATAATTTATTATATTATTTGATAAGTCCCTAAATAATTTTAATTTTCAATGTATAACACAAATATGAATTAAAATTAATAAATACTATATTTTATTTTATTAAATAAATAATACAATATATAATAAAAAAAATTATGAAAAATTGAGGGGGGGCATATGGGTCCGCCCATGCACACACACATGTATATATATGTATATATTCTCGCAAGTTAATGTATTTTCTTGAAAATAAAAAAAAATATCTTTAGAATAGAAGCATGAGGTTTCTATTTTATTTTGTGGAAGAATTTATACCCAAGACTAACATAAAAACTTTCAATTAAAAATAAGAAATTAATATCATAATGAACATGAATTTATAACAAAACCGCTTACAAATTTTAAACTCTAATAACTCCACATTAATATGACAATTAAAATAAATCATTATTTTGAAAATAATACTAGTCAATAAAAATAATAAATTTTCTTTACATGTAAAATTTATTTTAAAACCCTTAATATATATATATATATAAATAATATGAGAACCGAGATTTAGCCAAAAAATTGTAATTAGAAATTTTAATTTTTATTTCATTTGTAGGTACAAAAATATTTTAAATATATATTTTTTATTATACCATGAATTTGGTCACGGGTATCATACTTGTGCTTTAATTTCTTCTTGTTTTATTTTAAGGGTGACTATGATGAGTCAATCAAGCATAGTTTTTTGTTTGTTGGAGCAGCGAGCTTAATTTTATTTGATAGTGGAACTATCGTTTCATCTTGGAATATAGACCCCTATACGAACCTCAAAACACTTCAATGAAATATTTTTTAAGAAACTATGTTTTCCACATACCTCGGCCATCTACTTGTAAATTTTGTCCTCTTCTTGATTAACAATGTCATTCGCTTTGTATAGATACACACTTTACTTCATTGTCTTAATCGACATATATCCACTACAAAAAATTTTGGGCTTTAGCCACGGAAAATACCGTGATTAAAACCGTGGCTAAATTTTAGCCACGGTTTATTAAACCGTGACTAAATGCATCGTGGTTATGATCATTCACGGTTTTAAAACCGTGGCTAAGTTTAACCACGATTTTTTAAAAAATCATAGCTATAAAAAAAACCGTGTCTAAAAACCGTGGCTAACTTGCCACGGTTCTTTAAAATCGTGATTAACTTAGGCACGGTTTTTTGGCCAGTTTAGCAACGGTTTTTTAAAAAAACATGATAACTAGCCACATTTCTAAAAAAAGGTGGGTTTTTAGCAACTAGAGTTTGCAACATCACAAAATAAGATGCATAGTATACACAATACACTTACAAAATTAACTGGATGAATAATTTACATAGAAATATGATAAACCAATTTTGTCATACAAATTTAGTTTAAAAACCAACTATTTCGAGGCAAATACATTCAAATATCAAACAAACACTGTTAATATCACAAAGTCGTCGACGACTCATGATTATACTACGACGCAAAATACGATGTGCACTGATAATATCACAAATTCGTCGACGGCTCACAAATATACTACGACACAAAATACGATGTTTGAACTTCAATACTACGACACAAAATATGATATTTGAACTTCAACAATCCAAGCGAACCACCCCAACAATCAACCTGAGATAAGGTACCCAGGAAAAATATTTAATGTTTGACAATTTATGTGGAAATAGGTCACACGAAATTACTCACCTACTCATGCTTGAGTCTCATCGTCATCGTACTCATCATTGTTTGTAGCAAGGTCCGCGTCCAACTGGAAAGATGAAGTACGTCTTTGTGATGGCATACGATGAATGGAACCCCTCTCTGTTGGTGTCCCTCTGCTTGCTGGTGAGCCCCTAAATGCTGGCGAACCTCGACTCCCATCTCTGCTTCCTTGCGACGACATGCGTGTATGTGCTGGGGTGCCACGACCACCATGTGATGCTCCTCGACCCTGAGGGGTATTGCTGCTGGATGAAGATGCACGATCAAAATATTAATGAAAGGATTCCTCCAAAGAGGCCATACGTGCCCTCAATGCCTCGCACTCCCTGATTGCTTCGAGGGACCTTTGGTCTGCATCGATGGCCTTTTGTGTGGCTATTTGTGCCCTTTCTGTGGCTATTTGTGCCCTCTCGTATGCCTCATTGGCCCTTTTCATAGCAGCTCGTGTCTCTTCACGAAAAGCTTTAAAATTTTGTCCTCCACCAGCAAAGCCTCTTTGACGTGGAGCCATGACCAGATACATCGTATTTGCCAACATCGACAAGCCATACATCCTACCATTTCTCCGTCCGTTGCTGATGAGCTTAAAATGTTCATTAATGTCGTTGTTTGTAGGCTGAGGATGTATACTCCCATCCTCCAATGGAGTCATGTCCTCCAACATGTACGTTTCCATTTGTTCCTTTACAAAATAAATATAATATGTAAGTTATTTTAAATTATATATTTAAATACAAAATATTTATTCAATTATAAAGTTATGACGCATACATTAAGCTTTCTAGAACGCTCATCTACGAATTTCCCGTCAGACATCCTATGCGTGTGCAAAAATAACTCCCACGCATTCGGCTCGTGCTTGTTCTTCTTACGCTGTAACAATACATTATATCATATGTCATTACAATTCCAGATCAAATAAAATTGCTATGTCTATTGACTATTACATAATAAAACAAAGTTAATTAGTTAGTGAAAATAGTACCAGATTTGATCTTGAAGTTTCCGTACGTGATTCATGTAATAAAAGATTCTCTTTGATTTTCTTCTAATAAGTTATATATTATTAAAAAGCATTAGTTTACATATGTATTGAAGTAATAATCTGTAGTGAAATGAAATAAAAAATACAAACTATCAGTATCAAAGTATATTTATTACTGCGAAAGATAAATACCATGTCGACAACATGCATTGCATAAGACTTGGATCCACCAGTATGCGTCATCTCGGCTGTCCCAGGACCTGCAGGCTCGGAGTGCTTGTTCGCCTTGTATTTTTTTGACGTGTCCAGCCAAGCTTGAGAAGCCCACACCGCCGTCCACTTGGACCACGTCTCTTCAGTGACTGTATCAGGATGTCTCCCCTGCGAACGCCATCGGTGGATAGTCTGACGGTACATTTCTTTAATGTTGATGTACCAAACGCTTTTGATATATGAGTCAATGGCTACTTCCCATCTGTACCTCTTCTGCTCAATCATTTAAGAAATTATTCAATAGTTAAATGTGTAAATATTAACAAGGCATGCTATTGTCAATTACTATAAATATATTCTTACCACGAACTCATCCCAATACCATTGTTGTTGGTCAGCTGTAACGAACTTCCAAGAATATCCATCCTCGCAAGTTTGTGTGTAGAATAAAGAAGTTATGTATGAAAAGACTTTATGATTCTCTGGGGCAAACCTTAACGAGAAATATAAAATATAAACATAAATTTGACATCAATCATATTTATGCAATGATGATTACATGATAAACATTTGAAACTTACTTATCATATTCCAACCATATGAACTCTCGTGGATCTTGGTCATTCTCGTCCTCGGAAAATGGGTCCGCCATGTCTTAATATTAAATATCTACAAATGAATAAATATTACTTGTAACAATAAGATATTGGATGGTTCACAGAGACATACTAACTATGATATTGGATAGAGATTGTGCTATGAAAAAATTCAAGACAATTATTGACACCATCAGTAGAAATTGCTTACAAATCATCATATCAAGTATAGCTCTTTAATAATCAGCCTCTTTCTCCACAATACTGCTTGTGCCTAATCATATGCTTATATATATATTTTTGGTTGCAACAAACAAGTTACCAAAATTCCAGCAAATGACAATTAAGGAGTGAATAAAAATCACACAGTACAGACACAGTAATGCTAATTAACTCGTAACCAATTTAGATAATTAGTCTCACCCACAAAGTTACCTAGAAGTACAAAAAAGTGAAGTAAATTAAAATAACACTAAAATTCCCAATCCACAAAAATAAGAGAAATGTGAAGCAGAGTACCCAAAACAAACAAACGTCGTACCTAAAAAAAATATAGTAGCGAATTTCAAAAACACATCGAATGGCACAAATATGAATATTATGAAATTTCAGAAAATATCGTATAAATCCTGAACTTAATATAGAACCATTCGAACCTGTCTAAACATTCAAATATTGAGTTAAACAACTATCAAAGTCGAACAACCCAACTTAAGAAATCTGGAATTTTGAAATTAATCGATACCTTTAATCTGCTTCAATATAGTACCTACAACCATGAATAAATAAAATATCAATCATTGTAAATAAATTTACACGAAATGCCTTAATTTTCGAAACACTAAGTTTGAAATTATACCTCAAAAACTTCGAAACATGTTCCAAATTGTTAGAAATTAAACTTGAATCTAACTCACCTCAAAAGCTAGCTCAAGAGGTGAGGGTTGCCCTTGTCTATATAAAGGGCTCACAGGTTATTTAGCCAACCGATGTGGGACACAAACTAAGACACCAACACACCCCTCTCATGCCCAGGAATGAAACAACTGGAACGTGGAGATATTAACGGGTGGCCAACTATGGGACGGATGAGGCCAACTATGGGTCGTCCAACACATAACGGTGAAACTTGGGCTCTGATACTATGTTAGAAATTAAACTTGGACCTAACTCACTTCAAGAGACCTAAAAAACCTTCCCATAGAATCGAAAGCTGTCGGAGCCAGCGAAAGGGCGGCGATACGCTGGGCTGCCAAAAACGGGTTCAAACAGGTTTAGAGGAAACCTTGCAAACTGGGTATCACTACATAGCTCTCGTCGCCAAGATTCCAAAACTAGCTCGTATTTGAAGATTGGTCACTAGCCGAAAAATTACGGCGATTTGAAGTAACTGAAAAGTTTTGAAGAAGAAAGAACAAAAAGATCGGGAAAACAGCTGGCCGGGAATCAAAGACGCTGCTAGGCAGGTTAAAGGAGGGGGCGCGTGAATGGATTTGGGTAGGATAGAATTAGGCACGTATATGCATCTATGTCTGTATCTATGTATTTAACAATATAATAATAATTATTATAATAGCTATAATAACATATTTAATAATATATGTACTTAATAAAATTAATAATCGACATAATCATGATATAACCAATCCAATTATACACGAATTTAAATATTATTTAATAGTTAATTTTATTTAAACAAATACTTATAATCTTTTGTAAAATTCGAGATAAAACATAAAATATATTAATTTTTTTTTTCACATGAATTGTTAATTTTTTTTATATTTAGAATAAAAATATGAATGATGTAAACATAATAATTTTCATAATATAAATGCAAAAGTATAAGTTTGGAAAGTTAAATAAGACTGTAATTTTTATATGTATTTAGAAATTCATAAATAAAGGTAATTTTTGTCAACTAGTACAATAAAAATATAATTTAGAGTGTGATTAACACTTTTTAGAGGGGCTAATTGCATCCACACCCCTTGTAAAAAGTCTAAAAGACATAAAACACCCTGTGTAAAATTAATAGCATGTTAGACCCTATGTTTTAAAAAAATTAGCATAAAAACCCCTATGAGAGGATATAAATGTTCCCGAGTTTGTATAACATAGGGGTGAAATGTGCTACATTTTAAAAAACTGAGGGATGTATTAGCCTATTAATATTTCTTAAGGGGTTTTATGATTTTTAAACTTTTCACAGGGGGTGTGGATGCAATTAACCCCTTTTTAGATTATTAATAACACAACCCAAAATTTAATTATATTATAATAACATGTTACAACAACATTTTTTGTGCTTATCAAATAATAAATATATTGGAGCATTCATTACCAATATTTATTTTAATTAGATAATTATAAATACACATTAATTAAATTATTAATTTAATAATAAATTTTGTCACCCCTAATAATTAAATTTTGGTGATTTTGAGAATTTTTGTCAAACTTAATTATAATAATAGCTTTGACAATAATTATATAAATTAAGTACTCGAGAAAAATAAATAATAATACTAATGGTTAGATATTAATTAATACGATAATGATTTTTTTATGAACGACTTATTTGTGAAAATAAATAAATAAATAATAATAATAATAATAATAATAATAATAATAATAATAATAATAATAATAATGGTTAGATATTAATAAGATTAATGAAAAATATATTTACTAACACTAATAATTTAAAATAAAAGAAATAAATTTGATACCAGAGAAACATTCACAGATTTATAAATACAACATTACTTAATCACTTTCAACGTCGAAGTCTTCGTCGCTACCTTTTTGTACATTTTCGGTTCCACTGTCTGTGCTTAACGCGTCAATTTCATCGTCAAAGTTAACAGTGGCATCGACAAGGTTTTCTGAATTCAAAAGAAATTATGTTTCGACTTCATGAACTTGACTTTCATTATTTTGAAACGCACTTGTCGCGTCGGTCCGTATGTTATTGTCAGTTACGATGTCTGCAACATAAGCCCTCTGTCTCAAACCGCTTACATAAAGCCAAGCAGAAGGGGTCCTACCTGAAGTTGGGTATTGCAAGAACACGACCTGTGAAGCTTGTGTAGCGAAGACAAAGGGTTCGTTTGTGGGAATATTTCTGGTCCGGTTCACTTCAACAATTTTGTACTTACGGTGAACGCGCGTACCTAGTCAGGATGTGGATTGTACCAACAACATTTAAATATTACGGTCTGCTTCAACGGGAGATCAAGATATTCCACCTCGATGATCTCTTCGATGAAGCCGTAATATTCGGTTTCAACACCATCACTTGAATGACCACGAACTTGAACACCTGAATTATCTGTAGCTTTAAACGTTGTGTCGTGAACAGTGTAGAATTTAAAACCGTTAATACAATAACCTCTATAAGTATTAACTTTTCGCATCGGACCAAGCGCTACTTGTTTAATCAGTTCTGAGACGAACTCTCCTTGTTGCTCGGTAGCCTATTATGAGCATACAATATTGTCAATACCACCTCAAAGGTGCTGAGAGTAACAAATGTCAAATATTAAATTAATTACAATTTAATCTTACTCTTATGTAAGATTTGAACCAACCGAAGTAGTTAGCCTATATGTTGGAGTCTAAATCTTGATGACTTATCCTAGGAATCTCGGCACACATTTGGTCCTCGTAATTGCTGTGCAGATATGAAAAGGTTGTCAGAATGAAATACTACGAAAATGTATACATATCGGTAATATTGAAATCGCAAACACAACATTGTATACCTCACGTAGGACTTCAGTTCAACACAGTTCAACAAAACATATGTCGCCACAACATGATATTCCTCGTTTGAGAGCAATATAGGTCTTCTACTACCGATATGTCTACCACGTACCATAAATATTGCAAAAAGCTCTGACCCAATCTCGTTCACTGTGTTTTGTAGTTGGTGTCTAGTCTTCCGCTGTCTTGTTTGTATCGAGTCACCAAAGTAATGCTCATAAAAAATGGAAGCCTCACTGACCAAATAAGCATTGCATATGGATCCCTCCACGCGTGCTTTATTACGAACCATGCTCTTCAACCTTCGTAAAAATCTTTCGAAAGGATACATCCACCTAAATTGTACTGGACCAACAATGCGAGCTTCGTGGGGCAGATGGACGCAAAGATGTTCCATACAATCAAAGAAACTTGGTGGAAATACCTTCTCCAACTTACAAAGAATTACCGATATCTGCTCATGCAAGCACATCATGTCACTCTATTTAATATTACGAGCAGTTAGGTCTGCGAAAAAGATACTTAACTCGGTCAATGCCTCCCAAACCTCTCTGGGTAACACTCCTTGAATGCAACGGGTATTAGTCGTTGCATGAATACGTGAAAATCATGAATCTTCATACCAAACATCCGCAATTTGTTCATGTTAACGCACCTGGACATGTTCGAGGCATAACCGTCCGAGAAACGGACATCCTTAAGCCATCTGCAAAGAACCTCCCTTGCATTACGCTCCAAAGTGTAACTATCCTTTGGATATCTACCTGTAAACACATCTGGATGTAACTCAGGTCTGATACGCATTTCAACCAGATCCGCCCTTGATTTTGCATTGTATTTTGTACGTTCGGGGACATTCATGATTGTGTTGAAAACATTTTCAAAACATTCTTCTCGATGTGCATCACATCCAAATTGTGTCTGATCAGATTCGTACGCCAATATGGTAACTCTCATAAAATATTGCGTCTTCTCCAACCACATCTTGCCAAATGACATATCTCTCTGTTTCGGATCTCTGAGTCGACATCGTATGAAGGTAGAAAACCATAATCATCTATATCATTTAGCAGCTCGGTTCCTGTTCTGATGGCAGGAGCAGGATTCAAAACAATTCTCCCTCGTACAAACATGTTTTCTTGAGACGTAGTCGGTGATCATCGGGCAAAAACTTCCTGTGGTTGTTGAACCATGACGTCTTACCACTGTGCACTAGTGTGAACGCTTCCGAATCAGACATGCAATAAGGGCATGCTTGTTTTCCAGCAGTGCTTCAATCGAAAATCATCGCATACGCTGGTAAATCACTTATGGTCCACATCAATGCTGCTCTCATCATGAAGTTAGTCTGCGAGTGTATGTCGTATGTGGCAGCACCATCGTACCAAAGTTCTTGAAGCTCAGCAATCAATGGTTGCAAGAAAACATCAAGCTTATCCTTCGGGTTGCTCGGTCCAGGTGCGATCACTGAGAGAAACATGACCTTATCTGCACATCCAGGGTGGCAGATTGTACGGGGTTAAAATTGCGGGTCATGATGAGTATTGTTGTCCCGTTTGGCCAAATGGTTGGAACCCATCCGTTGAAAGTCCTAACCTGACATTTCAGATATTTTCAGCGAGCCACTGGTTTGTTTCGTCAAAATGACCCCATGCCAAAGAATCAGATGGTTGTGTCATTGTCTCCATGTTAAAATGGTGGTCGTGATGCCATCGCATATGGGAAGCAGTCACGGTGGATGGATATAACCGCTGGAGACGAGGAATGATAGGAAAATAATACATCCTCTTATACGGCGTTTGTTTCTTATTATTCTGGATTCCACGCAGACGAGATGGTTTGTAACGAGGATGTTCACAAATCTTGAATTCGGATAAGTCTGAATCTGTACCTCAGTAAATCATGAAATTGTTGTTACAAGCATCGATTTTCTCGACGGGGAGACCTAGATCTTTGACGAGCTTCTTCGTCGAATAAAAACTGTCAGGCATGTGGTTATCAGCTGGACATAACTCTGACATTAATTGACACATGACGTCGAAGTTTCTTTCTGACATGTTGTGCTCATGTTTCATCTTCAATAACCTGGCAAGGACAGACAACAAAGAGTGACCGTGTGGATTTCCGTCCCAGATTTATTTCTCTGCTGATTTTATGAGCTCATATAATCCTTTGATGTAGTTGTTGGGGCTTTCTACGTGATCGATATTGGGGTCTACATATTGCGACTGAACTTCTTCCTGATAATCTGCAGGTATTTCGTGACCAAGATTTTGATTTGTGAGGAAATATTTTTGATCATAACTATGAAAACTGTGATCCGCATGTATGTTTTCGAATCCCCAACTCCTATTCTGAGACCGTGAAGACGACGGAGCATCTGGATTGGTATTTGGAAAATTTAGACAAATATACTCTTCTCTGTGAAGATGCCTAATTGTAATAGTTTGGTACAAAACCATATCGATCTAAGTGCACCTTCACTATGTCGTCATCTAAGAATACTTTGTTCTGGAACTTTTTGTGGTTAAAAGGACCCGTTGATAAACATTCAACATGACTAAGATCAAAGACCATGAATTCCTCTACACCATTAATATACTCCTTAGTAATAGGTACCGAAAGAAAGCCCCAAACAAGAGGATTCCGGAACAACAATCCGATCTAAATTTCGATCACCAACGACAATTTTATTAACGGTCAAAGGTGGTTTTTGAAGACAAAATACAAAAACAAAAGAAAAGAAAGAATAGAGATCGGGGAGATGAAGTGGGTGTATATAATGGTTATTTAGCCACGGTTATAAAACAACAGTGGCTATATTTATCCACAGTTTTTAAAACCGTGGCTATTTTAGCCACGGTTTTTTAAAAAACCGTGGTTAAACAGCCACGGTTTTTAAAACCGCGGTTATTTAGCCACGGTTTTTAAAAACCGTGGCTAAATCAATGTTTTTTTTTGTAGTATATCTTCAATATATAATTTGAGTGAATTAAACATGAAAGCTCATTTTTTTTAGTTTGCATTCCTTTGATTTAGCCAACAAATTAAAGTGTGACATATATAGATATTTATTATATATATATATATATATATAAGAAATTTCATATTTGATTTATTAATAAACGATTTTTCATGATTAAGATCAACTCAAAATAATGACTATTTGGTTTCATTATTATATATTTAAGAAATTTCATATTTTATTTAAGAAATTCATATTTTATTTATTAATAAACGATTTTTCATGATTAAGATCAACTCAAGATAATGACAATTTGGTTTCAGTATTATGATATGAATTTTTTTACAAAAAATAATAGGTGAAAAAATATATTGGTAATTTGGTTGCAATTAAAACTACAGTAATGACAAATGCATTTAGGTGCATTATTCCATTGCGGTAACTGTAAATTTTCTTAAATTTTAATTATCACTCCGAGATCAAAATTTTCGTACGTGTTTCTTATTTTGAAGATCAACAAATCCAATACTTCATTTAAATGTTGTAGTTGATAAAATTTCCATGAGTCATATTGTATATTATTTCTTCGATTTGGAAAGAATCAAATGTTATTCTGAAAGGGTTTGACGTCTCAATTACAGAAATATCAGATATAAATTTTAGAGTTAGTGTTGTCTTGCAGTGTTGTCAACACATCAAGAAAACACATGCAGCGGAATAATTAAACATTAAAATAAATAACACAGATATTTATGCACAAGTAATAAATACTTGTGCGGTGTCTCAGGGCAAAAAGATCACTAGTAAAATAAATCAGTTTACAAAAACAACTAGTGATTTCATATGAAAATATATTTTTCTCAATAGGGAGAGAAACCAATAAAACATCCTAAACACTCGTCAAAACTAGACAAAAATCAATAGGATGCTTTCAATAGTCTGCCGAAGGCAAAAGATCCAAAATAACCACTTTCAAAACACCCTTCACTCGTGTGCTCTTCATTGTCTTCAACACTCTCCGACAACACTGGTTCTCAACATAAAAACCTTCAGAATTTCTTCAAATGTCTGCCTTTATTCTCTGCACTTCTCGTTCTCAGTCTCTCTGCCATTTCTGTAGGATTGTTATCTTAAATAGTTCTTTTTAGAAATCCTACCAAAAATTCAAACACAAAAGTTGTTAGGATAAAATATGTTATCAACTAATTTGATAAGATATAACTAATTTATTTAAACAAGAGATAAGCTATTCAATTCTGATCAATCATGATAAGATAAATATGATAAGATCAATTTAAACACATGAGATCAATTTAAACACATGTCAAGAAAAGGAAAAATCTAAAAGATAAAGAAACGTCATATGCACGTTCTTTCAAACTCCCCCTTTTTGCCTTTCTGGATAAAACATACAAGAACACATAACTTCCCCTAAGTTAGATAACTACTGCTCCCCCTGAATTTAACCACGTCGGTACTAAGTGTTGTGAAGTAGTGTTGGGAACACTCAACACTTACTGTCAACACTTAACAAATAAGAGCAGCAAGATGCAGAAAAATATATCAGGAAAAATACTTGACAATTTAAACAACAAAACATATAAGATTTCAGAGCAAGACAATGAGCAAAACAATTTTAACACTAATCAGAGCAAAACACGAAAGTCACTAAGAGTAAGAATTGTAAGAACCGGCTCCAGCTCCTGATTATTATGATTCATCATCATCGTCGTTTGCTCCAGAAGGTCCAGCATCATCTACTCCCCCTTTTTGTCCAGAGAGGGTTGATAAACCAAGCTTGTATCGGTACTCAGCCAATAAGGCTTCATAGTACTCAATATCAGCTTTAGCTTGAATGATTTTCTTCTATGCATGTTGCATTTGGGATCTGATTGCAGTAGAGTTCAAGACAAGAAGAGCAGTATTGTGAATGGTAGTCGGAGGAACAGGCTCGGTGTTGGCAACACTTGGTGCAACACCAGTCCAAGGTAGATCAATCTTACGATTTCCTCGCAGCAGAGTAGGAGCAATCTTCAATAACTCGTCTCCTCCCATCAACTCTTCATCGAATTCCTTTTGAAATCCCTGAGACTCCAGCATCCCATAGATCAATGAGGGAAAAGGTAGCTTACATGCCTTCCACCCACCATCTCTGAACGATGTATTGATGCCAAACACTTGCTTTCCAAAATCAAAAGGGGCTAAAGTTCCAACAACAAATAGAACTAAAGCTTGTGGTCTTGTAATCATTGTGGTATTTGCAGATGGTGTCCAATTTCAAATGGCCAGCTTATGTAACACCGAGAAGAATGAGGTTAACTTTGCTGCAGAGAGGCGGTCCAGATGAAGTGGAAATTTCTGAACAAGTCCTCCTGTTATAAGTTTGGTTATCTGATAAATTTCCTCAGTGAATGCATCATTCTCGACATTAAGAGTATGATAATGTTCATTGATGAGCACAGGAGTAAAGTTATAGACTTTTCCTCGAACATACACCTGACCAAACTTGGCGTATTCTTCATTCCACGTACTTGTATTGAGATTACTATAAAATTCAAGTACGGCCTTCCTGGAAAATGGTGCAACAGTAGTAACTGTAGATAGCAGTTCTTGTTTTTCCAAAAAACTTACCAAATTCTGCTTGTTGAAGGCTTCCAGATCTATGTTTTTTTTTATCTCAACATTCTAGAATAGAATGTGTTTTCCATCCATCAGGAGACTCCTTGGAATAAAATTTGAGACTGTAGGCCTTAGTAGGATCAATCTCACTATCAGATTCATCTGCAGTGTTGTCCTCAGTTTTGGCAACACTGTCTTCTACAACTAGTTCATCCTCACTTGCAGAACTTTTTGACTCAGCTGCTTCATAGTCTTCTTCCCTAGAACTTGAAGAATTTGTATTATCAGACTTCTGAGGACTGTTGTCCTCATATTATTTTAACATTGCAGCATCTGGTTCATCATCACTAGATGGTTTTGGAGCAGTTGCTTCAATTCTGGACTTCCGAATGCTATCCATGAAAAAAGCCAGAGAAACTTCATCATCTTCAGATAATGCAAACTTACTGGGAGTAGTTGTATCAGTAGCCTTTGTTTGGAGCTTTGAAGCATTAGTAACAGCAGCAATAGATGGCTCTTTTTTAGCAAGAGCCACATCAGACGAATGGGAGTCATCATCTAAAGAACTGGAATCCTTCGCTTTTTCCTTTGCATCGGATGGTGTTGGCCTAGCCACAAACTCGAAATCATGATCCTCATAGTCATCTCCAGATGAAAAGTCTGGGTCATCCAAAATATGTCTCGATGTCTCCCCCTTGCTTCGAAATCTCTTGGTGGTAGTAAAGTCTGGATTGTAACCTACTTGGCGTTTGGATCTTTGTAGAATTTGCGGTGTTGGGAACATGCGATTCAACACTGAAAAATCTGGAGGATTTTCAATGTCAATCGCATTTCCAGGTTCTCCAGGAGCTATGATATCAAGAGGTTCTGGTTGAACAGCTGCAGGAACGATCGCGAGAGAGGGTTTTTCAGAGGGATTAGGCGACGATGAATCTGCTTCCATATGCCCCATCTCCGAGCTTATGCCGTGAGCATCAAAAGCTTTGCCTGCCATGTTAAAGATTTGGATGTTAGAATTTCAGAGAGGAAAAATCATGGAGATCAAGTAGGGTTTAGGAAGATGAGTAGAAATCGAGTTACACAGTAAATCCTATTTATAAGAGAGTTAAGATTTAAACGGTAACAATTCTATCTCAATTAATCTCTCAGACTCCTAATTTGATTGGGCTTCTATCTCTCAACGGAAAAAAATACTGGGGGCCAACGGGTAAATATTTCAAATTTAAAAAGTACCTGATCAGCTCAATGGTATAAACAAATCATTATTCGCCCAAAAATTAAATTCTCATCGAATTAACACTACTGAAACACATTCAATCTCAAACAATTCAATTTTAGAAAATAGGGCAATTTTCTAATTTTGTTTACTTATGAACTTCTAACCTTCGGCAAAAAAAATATTCACACTTAATGAAAGATGCATGTCCTGATTTATGCCTAAAAACATAATGTAATGTTTCACAAAATTTGCAGTGTGTGCAAATCACAAGTTAAGCACTAATGTTGGCAACGTCTTCCGACAACACTGTAGTATTCAAAAAATTTTGATTAATTTTTCACATTCACAGTTATACGTATTATCATTCTTTCTTTCTTTTTGAGGTTTGGAAGTGGTAGCCTGCATACTAGAGAAACGGTTTTCCTTGGACTCCTTTAGGTAGCTTTTTCCAATTTTCTTCCGATTTTTGAGTTTGATTCCCATGATATTGAAATCAGTGAGATTTTATCAAACTATGCTCTAAATTTGCGAAACCACTTTTCACATGGAACAAGATAATGGAATACACAAACATCCCTCAACTACTTAGTGGTTTAGTCAGAGCACATTTTCTTGGCACTTGTTTTTCTTAGAAAAGTTTTTTGCAGAACACTACAGTATGCTGGTCAATGTCAACAATCAGTGCACAACATAGAACAGAATGATAATGCATTATGTCTAGGATCCTAAAAATGCACATGCATGTTTGGTGTTGTCCGTCAGTGTTGGCAACACTTAGGGACAGCAACCGTGAGTGATTATAAAAAAAACACATGCTGAGAGATTTCCTAAAACTGGGGAATCTCTCAAAGTCTAATGCTTTTGTGAATATGTCTGCTAATTGATTATTGGTTCCAACAAACTCCATATGAATAATGTCTTTCTCAACTAAATCTCGAATGAAATGATGTCTTATGTCAATGTGTTTAGTTCGAGAGTGTTGTACTGAGTTTTTAGATATGTCTATTGCACTTGAGTTGTCACAGTACACAATTGGAGTTTCACTTTTGAGACCATACTCTTCTAGCATTTGATTCATCCACAACAATTGAGAGCAACAACTTCCAGCTGCCACATATTCAGATTCAGCAATTGAAAGAGACACACAATTTTGTTTTTTGATGTACCATGACACCAAGTTATTTCCCAAGTAAAAACAACCCCCCGTGGTACTTTTTCTCTCATCAACATCTCCTGCCCAATCTGCATCACTAAAACCTACCAAATTTGTATCGGTTTCCTTAGTGTACCACAAACCCAAATCTAAAGTGCCTGCCACATATCTCAAAATTCTTTTTACAGCTTTCAAATATGTGACTTTAGGATTAGATTGATATCGAGCACACAAAAATACACTGAACATAATATCAGGTCGACTTGCACTCAAATACATTAAGCTATCAATCATTCTTCTGTACAAAGTGTTGTCAAGACCGTCCGCAACAGTTTTTCTTTTGACCCCATTGTTGTTTTCATGTGTTTAGCATTATCAGTACAAAACTTTTTCACCAAATTTCTAGCATATTTGCTTTGACAGAAAAATACCATCACTCATTTGTTTCACTTGAAAGCCTAAGAAATAATTCATTTCACCAACCCTGCTCATTTTAAATGTAGTAGACATGCACTCATCCACAAGTTTTTGTGATGGACCACAGAAAACTATGTCATCAACATAAATTTGACAAATAAGAATGTTACCTTGACCTTTTTGTACAAAAAGTGTTCTGTCTACCTCACCTCTTTTGAATCCAATTGTAAGTAAATACTTGGTGAGCCTTCCATACCAAGCATGGGGTGCTTGTTTTAATCCATATAATTCTTTATTCAGCTTATATACATGATCAGGATTGTGTGGATCTTCAAATCCCTTCGGTTGTTTTACATAAACATCTTCATTCAAAATTCCATTAAAAACACACTCTTAACATCCATTTGAAAAAGTTTTATTTTCAAGTGACATGCAATGGCTAGCAACACCCCTCAACCTGAGTGTACCCTTGAGCTACCAACCTAGCTTTGTTCCTCACAATATTTTTAAATTAATCAGTTTTATTTTTAAATATCCACTTTGTTCCAATGACATTACTGTGATCAGGTGGAGGAACCAAACACCAAACTTCATTTCTCAAAAATTGTTCAAGTTCATCATGCATTACATCGACCCAAAAATCATCTTTTAACGCTTATAAAACATTTTTTGGTTCGATTCTTGACACAAAACAAGAGTGCCTTACCTGAGAGTATGCGGAGCTCATGCATACTAATCCTACCATTTTCTTGTAGTCAACTTTCTCCTTACTTCGAGCTTGCCTGCTTCCTTGAGCATCTCCAATGATTTGAGATGATGGATGATTTTTCTGAATTCGAGTGGGTACATCATATCCATCATCATGTAATTCTTCTTCAAAACCTTCTTGTTCATCAGTAACCTGTTCATTATCTTGCTCAGGCAAGTTCGAGGTAAGTGGTGGGTTAAGTGTTGTGCTTGGTGTTGTGGCAGGTGGGACAACACTTGAAACAACACTTGAATCTGTGTGTGGAGTGACAATATCCAGCAGATCATCAACATTGTATTCAACTGTTTTACCTTTCAAATCTGCATGGTCATCAAATACCACGTTAATAGATTCAAAATTGTCTTAGTTTTCAAATTAAACACACGATAAGCTCGACTATTTAAAGCATAACCAAGAAATAGACACTTATCGATCTTCGAATCAAGCTTGGCCATATTCATCCTGTCATTCAACTCATAACAGATACAACCAAAGATATGAAAATACTTGAGATTAGGCCTCTTTCCCATGAGGATTTCATAGGATGTCATAATAGAACATTTTCTCAAATAGACTCTATTGGAAATATGACATGCCATATTCAAAGCTTCAGCCCAAAATCTTTTTGCGATGTTTTTCGAGCTTAACATAACCCTTGCCATTTCTTGCAGAGTTCTGTTTTTCCGTTCTGCAATGCCATTCTGTTGAGGTGTTTTTGGTGCTGAGTATTCATGTGAAATTCTTTCCTTTTCACAAAACTGATCAAATAAGGAATTTTCAAATTCCTTACTATGGTCTGTTCGTATCTTGATAACCTTCAAGACATACAGATTAGTGATATTTTTTATCAACTTTTTGAAAGTTTCAAATGTCTCAAACTTTTCTCTTAAGAAAATTAACCATGAGTACCCTGAAAAGTCATCTACATATACAAGAGAATACCTTTTACCACCACAGCTTTCAACCTCCATAGGTCCCATTAAGTCCATGTGTAGGAGTTCAAGGCAGCGTGTTGTCCCGAAGTGTTGCAACACTGGATGTGACACTCGAGTTTGCTTTCCTTTTTGGCATGGTCCACACACGTATGGAACTCCAGAAGTAAGGTTTGGCATTCCACATACTGCATCAAACTTGCTGAGTTTCTTCAGTGCTTTAAAGTTAGCATGTCCTAACTTTTGATGCCATAAATCCAACTCATCAACTTTGGTATGTTTGCATGCAATATCCTCTCCAAGTTGATAACAGTTGTCAGATGATCTGGAACCTGTCAAAGCACACATATTATTCTTATCAAAAACTTCACAAAGAGTTTTATTGAACTTAACATAAAGATCATCATCACAAAGTTGACTGATACTAATAATATTAGCATTCAATCCTTTAACATGCAAGACATTGTGAAGTCTGGGCAGTCCTTCCACATTCAAAGTGCCTTTTCCAAAAAATTTTCCTTGGGCTCCACCTCTATATATCACCTTTCCTTTATCCTGTTTAACATAATCAACCAGGTACTCCTTCGATCCTGTCATGTGGCGTGAGAAACCACTGTCGAAGTACCAAATACCTGCAACATTAGTTTTCATGGAAGTATAAACAACATTGCAATTGGATTTAGTTTTTGTTACCCAAATGTTTTTCTCAGTATTTTTCTTCTGGGCAGTGTTCTGGTGCAGTGTTGGCAACACTAGTTTGAGCACTCTCCTCTCATTTTTGTACATATATTCATACATGAGCATAAAACAATAGGGTTTGATGTGACCTGGTTTGTGATAATGGTGACAGATGTACCGACGCTTCTTTTGCTTGGCCCTTTGATCAGTAGGAACTTGTGTTTTCGGCGGGACTGAACTTTCTTTCGGAAGACTGATTGGACTACTAGAAGGTTGATTGTTTTCCTTAATGAACACAGTTTTTGATGGCTCTCCCACTTCGAACTTGCTATTCTCAAATCCTAGTCCAGTTCTATCATTTTGTCTCATCATTAGCATTGATTCCAGTTTGGATTTGCTTGAGTTAAACTTGGAAAGTGTAGCTATAGCTTTTCCAAGTTTCTCTTTTATTCTGTACAATTTCAAATCTTTCTTGCTCAGAATAACTTCAAGTCTGGCCACTGCTGCCTTTAGTTCACTGTTTTCTTTTGATAGAGCTGAGTTTGGCTTGTTCCTCATCACCCAATCAGCAAACAACTCTTCATACATCTTTTGGACATTTTCGAGAGAAAGCTTGTGAGACCTCGGTGCTAATCAACTAATCTTGGATTAACTACACTAAAGCATGCAAGATCCATGTAAGGCCCGAAAATAGTCAATTAGTAATTATGGAATTTGAGAATTAAACTCCATATTATGGGCTAACATTGATTTGAGGAGTTATGAAAATGATAGATTTAATTTCCGAGCTGAAAATATTTAATTTGAGAATATGTGGATTTTGAGAATTAAATTCCGAGAATTCTTAAATTAAAAGAATAAATATTCGATTTGAATATTTATGGAATTGAAGATTTAATTCCATGTTTCGGAAATTAAAGAAGATGAATTTTGAAGATTTAACCTGATCAGGGAGTGATTTGCAATTATCGACGTTGAAGGGCTAAATTGCAAATAGCCAGGATTATTTAATTAATCCGAATTTAATTTACTTTTAATCCGAGTATATTTAATTTGGGAATATTTAGAGTTTTGATTTAAATTCTAATATTCTTAAATTATGTAGGATTGAAATTGAATTAAAACGAAGGCCGAGGACTGAATTGCAATTTATGAAGTTTTAGGGACTAAATTGCAATTTACTCAATACATATCCGATTTTAAGTCTTAAATTCAGGAGTGAAACGTGTAGGCTGCATATGAAATTCAAAAGTTGAACAGTGGAAGCCGAGAACCATTCTCGTTTTTCATTTTGGTTGATTTTCCGATTTTCAAAATGCCGTAACTTTTGATCCGTTCGTCCGATTTCGATTCCGAAAGATGTTCTGGAATCCTTGAGACGAGTACTTCGATTTGATGTAAGTTTCTGAGTACTTTAAGTATGTTTTGTAGAACGAAATTGGCAGAGATCAGTACATGAGCATATGATCTTGTTCTTGACGTGTTGTTTAGTTTATATTCGAAACCGGATTGAAGATTTAGTTTTGAATGAATCGTATGGATTCTCCAGCATGTATTCTCGAAATTTTAGCTGCTGGTATGTGGTTATTTGTCTGGTTTATGATCACATATGTTGAGATGAGATTGAATTCGAATACGATATTTCTTCGGTTACCGATTTTCAGTCGTTATGCCGTCGATTGATGTTTTGAGACAAGTTTGATAGATGATTGTCGAGATAAGATGTTATTTGATATGTTTAGCTACTGTTTTGAAGATTCAAACGATGTAGTATTGATTTGAAAAGCTGTATGAATTGAATTGAAATTAGAAATGAATTCGATACCGTAACGATTCCCGATTGTCAATCGCTACGATGATTGGTTATGTTTTGAAACCATATGGATAGTCTATGATTGAGCTAATGAACTTGGGATTGTATACTGATTTTGTTAGATGCAATCTGTATATTTCAGACATGCTACGAGCTCAAGCAACTCAAGAAGTCGAATAGTGAACCGAGGAAGTTCGCTTGAAATTTGAAATGGTTTGATTGAAGATGTGCTGATGATTTCGACTCGATTCTGAAAGGATTGAATTGAACGAAGATGGATGTACATGTTTGAGGTTGAAGAATTCAGAACGGACAATATACGAAGGTAAAAGTGGACTACGATTTGATAGGGATTACAACTCGAGATGGTTTGTATCGAGTTCCCTTAAATCACATACTTGTTTTCTTAATTGCTCTTATGTGTTTTCCTTTGAGTTATTAAATAAGTTTTTGATGTTATGAATGCTTTGATAATGATATATGTTGCATTCATCTTGAAGACTTATTCCTTGATTTTGAAATGAACGGAAACGTTCGAATAGATGATTTGAAGGATTGTATATGTATGGCCTGGGTGGTTGATTTAGCCTAGCGTCTGATTTGCATATATGATTGTTTCAAAGTCTAGAGAAGAAAGATAAGTAACCCCACCTCGAGCGGGAGAGTCGGTGGATTAGTTATGATATCTACTTCTCGGGATCCCAACCGACGAATGATGAAATGAACCTTGTTTTGAAAACATGCATTGTATTTACTGTTATATCATGATCTTGATATATGTTTGATATGCATGTTTAGTTGCTTTTACTGGGAAATATATTTCTCACCGGAGTTATCCGGCTATTGTTTTGTTGTATGTGTCATTGCAATAGGGGGATTGGAACAGGGCAAAAGCAATCATGAAGAACAAGGATTGAAGAGATATAGTGTGAGGATCCGAGTTAGGAGTTGTTTGAACTGTCATGAAGTTTATTGAGTCGTAAACATGATCATTTTAGAAGTTACTTGTATCAAGACTTGTTAAAGATGATCTAAAGGTCTTGTTATTATATTTGAAATTTGAGTAATGTTTCAAATATTTGACTCCAACATGTTGTATCTTGAACTAGTTTTTATATGACAAGATTATTGCATGTTTATGAGATTTTGATTATGTTGTAAAGCCTTGGAATGGTTTATTCCTAACAATTATAGCATGTTAGAATGCATGTTATATGTTATGATTGATTAAACCATGTCTAGACTTTTGTAGGAGATGATCTTGAATCAATTGTAGGCTTGATTTCATTTTTGACAGCAGCTGAGCCAACATTTTGTTTCGAGTGCAGTGGCCGGCGCACGGGCGAGCTCCTGCTCGCGCGCGCGCGAGCCAACCCTTTGAGTTTCGGGTTTGGGTGCCGGCGCGCGCGCGAGAGGACAGGCCGCGCGTGCGCAGGGCAATCCATTTGAAAAAAAAAAAAAAATTTTTTTATTCTTTTGTTTAGACTTTGATTATTGTCTAGCATTGTTGATTAATTGTTTAGACTTTGATTATTGTCTAACAGTGTTGATTAATGAGAGATTAGAACTCGGGTCATCACAATCCAAGTCTAAAAGAAAACTGAAATAATTTTTTTTTTAACAGGGGGGTCCGCTCGGTCTGCTAAAAAATGCAGACCATGCGCCTCCAATCCTTCCAACCTTCTGCCGCTCAAAAAGGGGGCTGCGCTCGGTCTGCTAAAAAGTGCCGACCGAGCGCCCCCTGCTGCAGAATCAAGGAACAACAGAAATAAAAAAGGCTCTACTCCAACACTTCCAATTCAACAACATGCACTACAACACAATACAATCCAATGATACGACATGCATAATTCCATTACAAGTAGTTCTAAAGTTATACAATCTCAACTAGTAGAACATAATTCAATCTAACTTATTCAAACAATCCAACAAGAGTTCGAATACAATCTAAGTTTGATTACAATTCGACTCCCAAAACACCAATTCTCACTTCTAATCATCTCAACCCTTAGCCATGCTGCCTCTAACTCGGTCCTGCCCCACCTGTTGCCAAGCACACAAACAAAGACAAGACAAAAGCCGGATAATCCGATGAGAATAATATTCCCAAAAGAAGAAACTAGCATACAATATCACATAATATATCGAAACATGATATATAATGAAATTCCACATATTCTTCAAGTAATTCATTTCACTGCGGAATAAAATGATATGCATGGATTTAAAACTTCTGGATTATCAGACTCAGATAATCAAAAGGAATTCTTCTTTCTTTCTTTCTTTCTTCGGTTTGGGATCCCGAGGTTAAAATATCCAACAATCACACCGAACTTCCCTTTTGAGGTGGACGAGGTATATTTTAGTCCTCTAGACTCCAGAGCATTATAGTGAGTTAATCGAAGCTCGTAGTAAATCGCCTACTAAGGCCACTCAACTATAATCTCCAAATCGTCTAATTCAAAATGAAAAATCAATCGGCTCAATATGAATGCATATGAAATCTCATTCATTCAAATATCAATTCAATCAAGTTCAAATAAGCATATAAATATGCAAGTAAGTGATTTCTTCTAGGACACTCGAATCAATCCGGATTCTAGTTAATCATCCTATTCCATTCCAAAGTCGTCTTATACCTTCTCGTCGTTTCACAATCTTCAATCTGTAAAACAAAAATTCTCAATTCAATGTCCATTCAAGTTCTAAGATCGATAAGGAAGAAAGTCGATACTATACCGGCTCAAATCTTCCAAACTGATCGAAGCTGCAGTCTCGCAACTCCACGGTGTGGGGACCTCGGGTTGCAAATCTTGTCTTAGGGCAATTAACAATTAATTAACAATAATCGTACAAAATAAAATATAATCAAACACAACCCAAAGAACAAATTTTTTTTTTAATATGGGCGCGGGTGCGCCTTATGCCCAGCGCCCCCATGCCCAACCTGGCAGAAATTTTGTTCTGCCAGGGCGTGGGTGCGCTCTGGACCGGCACCCCCGCGCTCAACCTGGCAAAACTTTTGTTCTGCCAAGGCGTGGGTGCGCTCGGGCCAGCACGGGTGCGCTCAAACGGCCAGAAAATTTCCAACATAAATTATTCTGCTGTCAAAGCTTGGCTTTCAATCCGAATCATCAAAAATCAACTCCAAAACAGAGTTTATCAATTCTAAAACATGCATCTATACATGTAAAAAATCTCAAGCATCAAATCATGTGTTTAATACATCAATCGAATAGCGTAAAAGCATGAAATGATAAGCTTCACTAAGTCTCAAAAGTGAGCTTCTAAATCACAAATTTCATGTTAAATTCAATGCTATCTAACTACCATTCTTCATCTTAAAACCCAAGTCCACACTTGCTAAGTCTCGCTTCCGAGCTATCAATGTCATCTCAGATCTGCTCCTGCCCCATCTATTGCAATGCACACATACAAAACAAAGAAACAGCCGGATAAACTCCGGTGAGAAAACATTCCTAGTATAATCGACATATAAAGCGTTAAATAAATCATATCAACTCTAATTGTAACGACTCAACAATAGACTAAATAATGCATATATTGATCAAGAATTGATTCATATATCATCGTTGCCATCAAGATTTGTATCCGATCTTGACATGGATATCCATATATCGAAGTCGTCTCAGACTTGAAAATAAGGTCGCCTCAGACCTTGGCAATAGAATCAATTCGTATATCATATCATAATCATATCGACTCAAAATCAAAGATCCACTACCTGAGATGGATCGACAATATCAAAATCAAATCGAAACATAAACAAGTATGTGATTTTGGCGGGACAACTCAAGAAACGTCATTCTCGAGTTTCAAATCCCTGACTCGCGATTTCATCATTATACCTTTATGTCATTCAGTCATGCTTGAGATGCTCCATATCTGGAAGATCAACACAATCAAACTCAATCAATTCTAACTCAAGTTCACAATTCAATCTTCCATTGAAATGACTTCAAACCTTGAGTTATTCGATTCCGTTTCAATAGCGGCATTCTCGAGTCGTCAAACTTCAATATAAATCTGAAAATTAAGTGATAACAAGTTCTAAACATCAAATCGAATTCCTCTTTGCAAGGATTCCAAAACACTTTTCGGAATAAAAATCGGACGATCGGATCAAAAGTTACGGCGAGTTGAAAATCGGAAAATCAAAAGGAAAATAGGTCTCGGCTTCCTCTGCTCTCTCTTTTCTGAATGCATATAACATATACACGTACCATGCTGATAATTCTCATTTAAATCAGATATGTATTGCATAAATTTCAATTTAGTCCCTCAAGTCTTCATTAATTGCAATTCAATCCTCGGCCTTCTTTTAATTCAATTTCAATCCTAAATAATTTAAGAATATTATAATTTAAATCAAAACTATAAATATTCCCAAATTAAATATACTCAGATTAAAATTAAATAAATTCGGATTAAATCAATTAATCCCGACCATTTGCACTTTAGCCCTTGAAACTTCGATATGCCAAATCAGTCTCTGATCGGGTTTCAACTTCGAATTAAATCATATTCATTCTTGAACCTTGGAATTTAATCTTAAATTACATAAATATTCAAATCGAATATTTAATCTTTTAATTTAAGAATTCCCGGAATTTAAATCTCAAAATCCGTAAATTCTTAAATTAAATATTTTTGGCTCGGAAATTAAATCTATAATTTCCATAACTTATCAAATCAATATTCGCCCAAAATATGGAATTTAATTCTCACATCCCATAATTAATAATTTAATATTTTCGGGCCTTACAACTCCTCTCCTCTAAGAAATGATTTCGTCCTCGAAATCGTATTCAATCGAAATATCAAGTCTGATAGACTGAATAATCATCTGAAGTGATTCTCACTTCAATAATATAACTCTGAAATTCGTATCTCATCTCTTCATCTTTTATCAGATTATTTCTTCTAATCTGCTTCTATTCTCTTGTCCTTTAATTAACTGAAAAGAATTCTCTCTGATTTGTTTCTTTTCTCAATCAAGGATCTGTTGAATATTCGACTTAACTCAAAATCTCTTCAATATCTATTTCATCTAAGTAAAGCACATAGGAAGAATATACTGATAACTTCCTTCACTTGGATACGTAGAACAAGTCGGATCCATCATATCAAGCTGAAAAGAATAAATCTTTCACAAAAATCATCAATTCTGTCTAACATCTCAGTCAGTGAAATTCAGCTTCAGTGACGACTTGTTTCTTCCTTTATATCATTCTATGCTCTGCATAGAAGATATATCAACTGTCATTCTGTTCATCGGTTCAAAATCTGTATCTACCATTCATATTCGGAATCTGTATATCAAACACTACTCTTTCTCTATTCTGAATCAAATGATATTTCAAGAATAACTTTTTCGCTTAACTAATCAGTTTCAGCTGTTAAAAGTTATATTTATCATTCAATTGCTAACTCTGTTTCTTATTCTCTGTTCTCATTTCGTATAGATTCACATTTGTAATCTTTGTGTATCTCAAATCACATCTAATCTGATATCGGATACTTTTGTAATATCATTTCAACACAAAAAAATCTGATTTCTTTCTCTTCGTATCATCAAATCATTATCTCAATATTGACTCGATAGTTGTTACAGGAATCATCATAATCAAGTGGCAATACATCAAATCAAGTAATACCAAATCAGGTATTAAAGTTTTGAGTAGATTCTCAAAATCTAGAAAATTAATTCAGATAATCTATCGATCAAAGAATGATATAATGCAATCACATATAACCAAACACTCAGAACATCGATCAATCAATGCCACAATTCGATCAAATAAATCTAAAGTCTCTATCATGACAATAGATTTCAATCCTTCCTGTAATTTCATCATATCATTACTTCTTAACAGATCTGAATAGATAGCTGTTATTCACATCTCATACAGCGTATTCTGAAAAAAAAAATCTGATTAGTCAATTCGAACTATCCATTAATCAGAGAAGAATATGCTGTATTTACAGATTCCAAAGTACTCAGAGCTTTTAATAATCTATATCATGTCCGATATACTTTATTCTTGAAATTCGATTCATCTGCGCTGACTATCCTTCAATTCAAGGATAATATGTTGTACTTTTACATCAAAGAGTACTCAGAGTTGTAGATACTCTGAATCATAATTCAATAGTAAACCTATTGTCTCAATATGAAACAATATTTCTTGGTCTACTGTGCATCTCGCAACAATTTTGATCACAAATCTGTGATTTGATCATACAGACATATCATTTTTTCATTTTTTTTGAGTAACTTCAATCAATCTGATCATAACTACCACCTGTTTATATCATATATACTGTTTCATCTTGGTAATTTCGCAAAATATTCTTTCAAATCATGATCTCATTCCAATTCTGGAGTTTCTAAACTGTCATTGAACCAATCTAGTCAATAATTTTCAACTTCATCAAAAATTCTTTCTATACGTTTAACTTCTAAAACGTACTAATTCAGTTACATCTGTTTGCTTTATCTTCTGATAAAACAATTCTGGGATGAATATTGAATTCATTGTTGTGCATTTCTTTCAAAATCTGATATTTCTTTTCGGAAACATCAAACACAATCAGATAATCAATCACAAGAAATTCATCCACTCTGATTTGAGGCTTCAATTCATATCTCAATCTGGCATTCTTTACCGAATTCTAATCGTTGTGATTTACTTTCTGTGTTTCTTTCAACTTCTGAACAATTCTGGTGTTCTGATGGGTTATATATTCGTTTGAATATTCAAACCAGAAGACACGGAACTCTGAAATCAATTGATTGACTGCCAATCTCATTCTTCATTTATATTTCTCAATTGAATTCTAATCGCTTGAGCTTATTTCAATGTTCTTTAATACTTCCAAATCAATTTCACTTAGTTGATTACAGCAATTCTGACTGTTTTAGCATTTATCTCGATACTGAAGCACATCAATGAAAGATCAATCAATCAAGCATTCATCTCGTCTCTTCGTTCTATTTACCAATTCTCAGCAATTCATATCATTAACCCAAAATTTTGCCGATAATTTGAATTGGAAATTCTATCAGCTACGAGCCAAAGATATCAAAATATAATGAATGCATACATCAAACAATCAATCACTCTTGAAATTCATAATCAGGGAAACTCACTCAAGTTAAGGTCATCCAAAGAACAATATTCTGAATGACAATCTGATAAGTGAAAACAACTCACTAGCATCTCAACTTAAGACGAGTAAATCAAGTCAGACTCTAACAAAGAATAAGGGTCCATCAAAATCGATTGAGGTTGAATAACAAAAACCTCATAATTGATATCAAGAATTTCAAAAATCATGATTTTATGATGAAGTAACTTCAACATAATTAAATAAAAGACTCATCTGTAACTGATTTTCATATCATCATCTATTTTATAAACCTCAAAAGCAGTATTCAATTCATAAATTCATCAATTCGCTATTGAATTCCAGTTCACAAGTTAAACTAAAGTCGAGAATCTTACGGGAATAGATCTGAAAACTTCTAACCATTGGCACATCTACCAATTCTGGTTTAGATCATGAACATATTTAGTGCATAAAATATTCTTATTTCGGAACATTTCTGTAATCAAACACCATAGATCAAACCAAAATCAAAGAATCTTAATTCAAAATTCCATAATATATCATCATATTCATATGCACATTATGTTCTTGTTGATCTAATTTAATCGCTTCTTATCATCAATCTTCTGCTAATCTGTACTAGGTTATTGCATCATAATCTATCATGCAACATACACAGATATCTCAACTACGAACAAAATCATGTTCAGTTTCATTTCATCGAAGCAGTAGTTCAATTCTTCAATTCAATTCACAAATTCTCTTTCCTGATACAGGGTTGAAGATATAACAAAGCTTTCAGCTATCATATATCTCTTGCACCAATAACATACTGTTACCTTTAATTCTCATTCTCAGGTGAAATTTCATTCTGATCCTCTGTATATTTCTGGAACTGTTCTTCATTCGAATCTTCTCAGAATCTAATTTGCTTCAAACATATTCTAGCACATCTTTGAAATGTCTTTACACTGATTGCTAGGATTTCCCCCTTCACAATAAGTGTAATAATTTCTATCATACTCTCTTATCTGTTCTGGAATGGAAATTGTAGCTGAAGTTGTGATTATCTCACACACTATGGCATGTCTACAATTTTATTCATTCTGCTTCATCACTCAGTTTCAGTTCTTTTGGCCCTGTCTATGTCTTTCATAAAATGTTTCAGTCGTCAACATTTACTCAGACATAATCTCCGAATTCAAGCCATTAATTAACAACTCAATTTTAAGCTTCTTCATCATCAACAAATCAATGTACCCCTACTCTTTCAGAATTTCTTCATCACAATCTATCAGTTGGTTGCTAGGTCTCGAAGTTGGACACAATCAATCTGATACCACATTCATCGGTATCTTTCAAATATTTGAACAACTGATTAAGTTCTTCAAGCCAACTTCTACCTGCAAAATCATCTATTCATTCGCTGATATACTATTCTGTTCAATCGGAGGTACTTCATTCAGCTGAGAAATACAGTTCTGTTCAATCTGACCATAGAATTCTGTTCAGTCTGGGGTGCTTACGTCACCCAAAGAACACTGTTCTATTCCCTTCTGGGTGCTTACATCACCCGAAGAAATCTTATAACAAATCAGTAAGAAAATTCAAAAATTTACAAATCAGTAAATCAGGCAGTTTAATTTCAAGAGTAGATCATGCTCACATGCAATTCATCAAATCATAAATGCATAATCATGCAATACTATAAATGCATGAGACTCAATCTACCCCGCTCAACTTCTATCTCAATCCAAGAAACTTACGCTCTAATACAACCTGTTGTGGGGACCTCGGGTTGCTAATCTCGTCTTAGAAAAATTAACGATTAATTAACAATAATCGTACAAAATAAAACATAATCAAACACAACCCAAAGAACAAAAAAAAAAATTTTAATATGGGCGCATGTGCGCCCTATGCCCAGCGCCCCCGCGCCCAACCTGGCAGAACTTTTGTTCTACTAGGGCGCGGGTGCGGCCTGGACTGGCGCCCCCGCGCTCAACCTGGCAAAAATTTTGTTCTGCCAGGCGCGGGTGCGCTCGGGCCAATGCGGGTGCGCTCAAACGGCCAAAAAATTTCCAACATAAATTCTTCTGCTGTCAAAGCTTGGCCTTCAATCCGAATAATCAAAAATCAACTCCAAAACAGAGTTTATCAATTCCAAAACATGCATCTATACATGTAGAAAATCTCAAGCATCAAATCATGCATTTAATACATCAATCGAATAGCGTAAAAGCATGAAATGATAAGCTACACTAAGTCACAAAAGTGAGCTTATAAATCACAAATTTCAGGTTAAATTCAATGCTATCTAACTACCATTCTTCATCTTAAAACCCGAGTCCACACTTGCTAAGTCTCGCTCCCGAGCTGTCAATGTCATCTCAGATCAGCTCCTGCCCCATCTGTTGCAATGCACACATACAAAACAAAGCAACAGCCGGATAAAATCCGGTGAGAAAACATTCCCAGTATAATCGACATATAAAGCGTTAAATAAATCATATCAACTATAATCGTAACGACTCAACAATAGAGTAAATAACGCATATATCGATCAATAATTGATTCATATTGTGAGACCTCGATTCTAATCATCTAATCTCAGAATAAACAATAATTACGCATACAAGATCTAAGATTAAAAGAAAAGTTTTTTTTTTTTTTTTTTACACAGGGTGACGCGCGGGCGCGCATGCAGCCCTGCCCGGGCCTCCGAGAAAGGGAGCAGAACGCGCGGGCGCTCCTCACCAGGCGCGGGCGCGCATGGCCTGCTGTTTTAGCTTAAAATAAGGCTTCAAAAGTGCAATCCAACACCCGGAAAGGCTCCGACATGATCCAACTAAAACTTTTCCAACAACGAAGTATTCAATTACAAGAAAGAGTAGAACATGCATCAATTCTAAGTTCCAAAATCCAAAATACAAATCGAGTTCGAATACAATCTAAGTTCGATTTCAAATTCGACTTCTACAATAACAAGGCCTCAATCTATCAACTCATCCACCTAGCCATGCGATCTCTGACTCGGTCCTGCCCCACCTGTTGCCAAGCACACATACAAAGACAAGACAACAGCCGGATAATCCGGTGAGAATAATATTCCTAGTAAAAGAGACAAACATGCAATATCATAAAAACATCTCAAACGAAATGCATCATCTTCTACATATTCAAATAACAACCATGCAATTCCACAAGCATGTCTAAAACTCAATTCATATGCATAAATGCAATGCATGTCTTTAAATCTGAGATTATCAAGTCGGATAATCAAAACATTTCACCTTTTGCTTTTGGGATCCCGAGGACGAGATCACGTAAACAACTCACCGACTCTCCCGATCGAGGTGGTGCTACGTATCTCCATCCTCTAGACTTTGGTGCAACTATAAGGAGTATGCTAGCACTAGGTGAAACAGCTACACCCAGGCCACTCACAATATAATTCCCAAAACGTCTATCATCAAAAGGGCCGTCCTGCCCGCTATTCAAATCAGGGTTCATATGCTCAATATGAATGCAATGCAACATAACTCAAATAATCAATTAACATGCAAGTATGTGATTTTTCCGGAACACTCGAATCAAGTCGGATTCGAGTCATTCATTCCATTCCATTCCAAGTCATCTTATACCTCTTTTCAACAACGTCGATGCTCCAAACCTGGAAACAACATCGATACAAGAATTCCAAATCAAAATTCCATTCCAAATCAAGTTCAACGATAAAGATAATTCAATTCAACTTTCGAGGATGGATCAACTCGATACCAAACCTCGATCAACTCTTCAACGATTCAAAAGTTGCCAATTCGGAACTCCACGATCTTCAACTAATCTGCGAAGATAAAATCAATCCAATATCAATCCATTCAAAACGAGCAACTCCCAAAAACTCAAACGAATCTCCAATTTCCAAAATCTCAAACCGGCGGCATAACGGCTATAAATTCAACTAACCAAAAATGCAAACAGCATAATATCACTCTAAGCAACTCATATCAATCAACATTCAACCAAAACAATCCAATTCCAACAAATCACAAAACTCACTTTTTCGAAAATCCCTTCAAAAATTCATAACAAATCCGAACGTCGCTCTAATTCAAAACTGACATATAATAAACGATCAGAACTCCGCCAGGAACAACATACTAGAATCTAAATCGATTCTAACCACCTCCAAAAACAAAAAATATCCGATCGGAGAAATACTTACGGTATAACGAAGCTCTCTCAGCCGTGATCGCTAATCTGCCTTCAGAAATAATTTCTAACGGACGGATCGAGCTCGGGAGGAAATCCAAAAGCTTGAAACTCACGTTGAGTTCTTCAATGGGGGAGAGAAACGTTTGGGAGGGATGAAGGGAGAATGGGAGACTTAGTCAAAGTCTAGATATTATAACAATTCCATTTTTTGCGTTTTAGTCCCTGAAAATTCCGAAATTTGCAAAGTAGTCCCTGATCAAATACAAGTCGTCTCTTGAACTCTGGAATCTCCGATTATCTCAAATAAACTCATTTAAGATAAAAACGGGGCGTTACAATTCTCCCCCTCTAAGAAAAGATTTCGTCCTCGAAATCAAACACGGTTCTAACACGAACTGTATCTCTCAACTTATTCCTTCAAGTCCGTCAATCAAAAGTCGACTCATTCTCGTCAGAATAATCTTCCTCTGCTTAGTCACAATTCGATTCATCTTCTATCTCGACAAGAAATTTCCATCTTACAATCATAGTTTTTAAACGTCTAAACAAAAAGGGCGATTCTGCCCGCTGAATCAAAGATAGGCTCAAGATGAAATCATAATAAAACATAACAAAACTCAATCCATCAACCAAATACGAGTTCCACAAGCTAGAACAAGTATCGATGCGATATGTGATTTGAAAGAGAAACTCGAGAACCAACTGTCCCGAGTATGCTATCCCGCTACGATGACTGCTTTTACCTTTCAAGGCAGTAGCTCCAACTCTGGATAAGCTACAACAAAAGATTGTATCAAAAGCTATACAATCTAAACAACAACAACGTCACTAGGTTGATTCTCTATATCGTTCTTTGTCCAAATTTCTGAAACGAACAATTGCTGCTAACTTCGGGCTCGACAACTCCAAACAAATCTGTAAGGAGACAATAACTGATCAATATAGCGATCAACTCAATTTTCAAGTTCAATACTCCAAAACAGTTCAAATCTCCAAGAATAAAGAATTCTGTCAACTAGTGCTAAGTCAAGCACTACAGGTCATGGCATAACTTCAAAAGTTCAACTCATCTGCTCGGGCTGTCCGTAGTTCTGAGGGTATCGAACTGAAAAATTTGAATTCAGACAACAAAATCTCATCGAAATCTATGCCGAAAGAACGAGTGCATCAAAAATATCTGTCTAAAATGACAGACTTCGGCAAAAACAAGACATCTGACTACCTCTGACAATATATCAATCTTCTAATCTTGACTGAAAGTCATCCAGTACAGAAAATAATAGCAGATTCCAGCAATAGGTCACTCTAATTCAGATAGTAGATAAAATAAGAACAGTTCAAAACATCGGTTGCTGCATAAAATTCCTCAGATAAAGATTCGCAGTCAGAATCTCAAACAATCTAATCTTCTTTTCTGTCTCCAAATCAATTTCATCTGTGAAAACAATTTCTCCAACTCCAAATATTATAACAGATCACGTAAATTTCCTCATAAGACAAAAGATAACAGATCTTCAAATCAATAAGATCGCTGCGAGCTCGAAGTCCAGATTCAGACATTGAGTCTCGAGTGTCTTCAGCTGTCTCGATGCATCAAGCTAATAAGTGATTCTTCTGAACAAGAATACATCCCGTAAATTTCGATAAGAAGAGATCGCTAATCGACAGAAATTCCATCATCAAATCATACAATCGAAGAAGACCATTCAATCCAAAAGAATTCAGACATCGAAGAATAACGTACAACTGCTTGGTACCACAATCTGCTATCCAATTCTCAAAAGCTCCGAAAGATCAGTATAATTCTCATTCCACAAAGATAAGAAATCAACGATAAGAATTCATAACCTCTACTAATTCTTCTGAAAGATCCGGTTAATAGAACAACACTACTGGAGTATTCATCAATTCAAAAATTCAACAATTTAATAGAGGCACGTTAAACATAAACAGATTCTTCAATAAGAAGGCAAGAGACTCGCCAGAATCTAACATTCCAATAAGAATAGGGAACTCAATATCAAACGTTACCTGATCTGTCATTATCGGGTGCAGCCTGAGTCTGCTGATCCTCAGACAAAGCAAAGACTCGTGCCTGCTGTCTGGGAGGCTGGCTTCCATACTGATTACCTTCCTGCCTATTCTGCTGCTGAGGTTGGAAAGAGTGAACAGAAGGTGCTTGCTGCTGAGACTGAGCTGTCTGTCTCAAGAAATTTCCACTCTGTGCTTGCTCAGGGACACGCTGAGGACACGTTCTTGCAAAGTGCCCCGCCTGGTTACAAATATGACAGCTTCCAAAAATACCTCTACACTGATCACTGGAGTGACGACCTCCGCAATTTGCACAAGACATGCCTGACTGTCCTGAACTCTGTCCCGATCCATACTGTCTCGAACCACTAGAGCTCGAAGAACTGGTTCCGTGCTTCTTAAACTGCTTCCCTTTCGGATGATAGTATTCCTTCCTATTAGCTCCACTGCTACCACCTTCAAAACTCGATGGTTGATTCTGAAATTGAAAAGGTTGTTCCTGAAACTGTTCTTGCTGCTGCTGTGGCACAAACTGACCTCCTCTCTGTCTCCATAAACCTGCTTCAGCACCTTTTGCGTGATTCATGGCATCCGCAAAATTGTTAGGCCTATTGGTGTTTACCAACGTGAAGACGTCGGGGTTCAAACCATTAATGAACTGGTCGGCTTTAGCTTTCTCATCGCTGGCAATTAGCGGTGCAAAACGCAACAGACTATCGAACTTAGCCACGTACTCTTCAATGTTCCGATTCCCTTGCCTCAGGTTGGCAAACTCTGCTCCCTTATCTTTGCGATACGAGATAGGGAAAAACCGCTTATAAAATTCCGATTTGAAAAGAGTCCAAGTAACTTCCGTACCTCTATTCTCCATTGCTTTCTTCGTCATGATCCACCAACTCTTAGCAACCCCACGAAGCTGATGAATGACTAACCTGATTCGACGGTCATCTGTGTAATCGATGGAATCGAACAACTGATCGATATCATCCAACCAACTCTCACAGTCAACTGGATTTTCTGAACCCATCAACAATGGCGGATTGAATGACTAAAACCTTTTCAACAAGGTTTCCATAGGCGTCACTGAAGCATCCATCTCTACCGTTTCAGTACTAGCTTGCTCAGTTGTAGGAATAACTGGCGGTGGATTCCTATTAATAACTCGTCAAGGACCCATCTGATAATCAAAGGTTAGGACACAAGATATCTCAATCGCTGCAATTCGGTGCCCTTGCAACCTCTCAGAATTCCGGATACAGGTGAAATACAGTTCATATCTCAAATAATTCATGCTTCATATTTCAAATCACAAAATCATGTAAATCAAGTAATTCTCAACAACAAAGCATGCTCGCATGGTATTTAAATAAATCAATTTAAAAAACTCAATCACATGCGAGAATCAATTCATGCGGACTCGATCTACCCCGCTCACTTCTAAATTCAGTCCAAGAATCTTATCGCTTTGATACCACTTAATGTGAGACCTCGATTCTAATCATCTAATCTCAGAATAAACAATAATTACGCATACAGGATCTAAGATTAAAAGCAAAGTTTTTTTTTTTTTTTTTACACAGGGTGACGCGCGGGCGCGCCACCCGAGGCGCGGGCGCGCATACAGCCCTGCCCGGGCCTCTGAGAAAGGGAGCAGAATGCGCGGGCGCTCCTCACCAGGCGCGGGCGCGCATGGCCTGCTGTTTTAGCTCAAAATAAGGCTTCAAAAGTGCAATCCAACACCCGGAAAGGATCCGACATGATCCAACTAAAACTTTTCCAACAACGAAGTATTCAATTACAAGAAAGAGTAGAACATGCATCAATTCTAAGTTCCAAAATCCAAAATACAAATCGAGTTCGAATACAATCTAAGTTCGATTTCAAATTCGACTTCTACAATAACAAGGCCTCACTCTATCAACTCATCCACCTAGCCATGCGATCTCTGACTCGGTCCTGCCCCACCTGTTGCCAAGCACACATACAAAGACAAGACAACAGCCGGATAATCCGGTGAGAATAATATTCACAGTAAAAGAGACAAACATGCAATATCATAAAAACATCTCAAACGAAATGCATCATCTTCTACATATTCAAATAACAACCATGCAATTCCACAAGCATGTCTAAAACTCAATTCATATGCATAAATGCAATGCATTTCTTTAAATCTGAGATTATCAAGTCGGATAATCAAAACATTTCAGCTTTTGCTTTTGGGATCCCGAGGACGAGATCACGTAAACAACTCACCGACTCTCCCGATCGAGGTGGTGCTACGTATCTCCATCCTCTAGACTTTGGTGCAACTATAAGGAGTATGCTAGCACTAGGTGAAACAGCTACACCCAGGCCACTCACAATATAATTCCCAAAACGTCTATCATCAAAAGGGTCGTCCTGCCCGCTATTCAAATCAGGGTTCATATGCTCAATATGAATGCAATGCAACATAACTCAAATAATCAATTAACATGCAAGTATGTGATTTTTCCGGAACACTCGAATCAAGTCGGATTCGAGTCATTCGTTCCATTCCATTCCAAGTCATCTTATACCTCTTTTCAACAACGTCGATGCTCCAAACCTGGAAACAACATCGATACAAGAATTCCAAATCAAAATTTCATTCCAAATCAAGTTCAACGATAAAGATAATTCAATTCAACTTTCGAGGATGGATCAACTCGATACCAAACCTCGATCAACTCTTCAACGATTCGAAAGTTGCCAATTCGGAACTCCATGATCTTCAACTAATCTGCGGAGATAAAATCAATCCAATATCAATCCATTCAAAACGAGCAACTCCCAAAAACTCAAACGAATCTCCAATTTCCAAAATCTCAAACCGGCGGCATAACGGCTATAAATTCAACTAACCGAAAATGCAAACAGCATAATATCACTCTAAGCAACTCATATCAATCAACATTCAACCAAAACAATCCAATTCCAACAAATCACAAAACTCACTTTTTCGAAAATCCCTTCAAAAATTCATAACAAATCCGAACGTCGCTCTAATTCAAAACTGACATATAATAAACGATCAGAACTCCGCCAGGAACAACATACTAGAATCTAAATCGATTCTAACCACCTCCGAAAACAAAACATATCCGATCGGAGAAATACTTACGGTATAACGAAGCTCTCTCAGCCGTGATCGCTAATCTGCCTTCAGAAATAATTTCTAACGGACGGATCGAGCTCGGGAGGAAATCCAAAAGCTTGAAACTCACGTTGAGTTCTTCAATGGGGGAGAGAAACGTTTGGGAGGGATGAAGGGAGAATGGGAGACTTAGTCAAAGTCTAGATATTATAACAATTCCATTTTTTGCGTTTTAGTCCCTGAAAATTCCGAAATTTGCAAAGTAGTCCCTGATCAAATACAAGTCGTCTCTTGAACTCTGGAATCTCCGATTATCTCAAATAAACTCATTTAAGATAAAAACGGGGCGTTACACATATATCATCGTTTCCATCAAGATTTGTATCCGATCTTGACATGGATATCCATCTATCGAAGTCGTCTCAGACTTGAAAATAAGGTCGCCTCAGACCTTGGCAATAGAATCAATTCGTATATCATATCATATCATAATCATATCGACTCAAACTCAAAGATCCACTACCTAAGATGGATCGAAAACATCAAAATCAAATCAAAACATAAACAAGTATGTGATTTTGGTGGGACAACTCAAGAAACGTCATTCTCGAGTTTCAAATCCCTGACTCGCGATGTCGTCATTATACCTTTATGTCATTCAGTCATGCTTGAGATGCTCCATATCTGGAAGATCAACACAATCAAACTCAATCAATTCTAACTCAAGTTCACAATTCAATCTTCCATTGAAATGACTTCAAACCTTGAGTTATTCGATTCCGTTTCAATAGCGGCATTCTCGAGTCATCAAACTTCAATATAAATCTGAAAATAAATTGATAACAAGTTCTAAACATCAAATCGAAGTCCTCGTTTCAAGGATTACAAAACACTTTTCGGAATAGAAATTGGACGATCGGATCAAAAGTTACGGCGAGTTGAAAATCGGAAAAACAAAAGGAAAAGAGGTCTCGGCTTCCTCTGCTCTCTCTTTTCTGAATGCATATAACATATACACGTATCATGATGATAATTCTCATTTAAATCAGATATGTATTGCATAAATTTTAATTTAGTCCCTCAAGTCTTCATTAATTGCAATTCAGTTCTCGGTCTTTGTTTTAATTCAATTTTAATCCTAAATAATTTAAGAATATTAGAATTTAAATCAAAACTCTAAATATTTCCAAATTAAATATGCTCGGATTAAAATTAAATAAATTTGGATTAAATCAATTAATCCCGGCCATTTGCACTTTAACCTTTGAAACTTCGATATGTCAAATCAGTCTTTGATCGGGTTTCACCTTCGAATTAAATCATATTCATTCTTGAACCTTGGAATTTAATCTTAAATTCCATAAATATTCAAATCGAATATTTAATCTTTTAATTTAATAATTCCCGGAATTTAAATCTCAAAATCCGTAAATTCTCAAATTAAATATATTTGGCTCGAAAATTAAATCTATAATTTTCATAACTTCTCAAATCAATATTTGCCTAGAATATGGAATTTAATTCTCACATCCCATAATTAATAATTTAATATTTTCGGACCTTACACATGGACTTCGAATCAATCTAACAGAAGAAGTCACAAGATCAATATCGATAGTGAAACCTCATCAAACTCGGTATAATCAAATCAATAGATACGATATCCCGAAACTCAAACTGACGGCATAACGACTATATTCTGACAAATCGGAAACGCAGACAGCATAATATCAATCCAAACATCTCATATCAATCATCATTCAAACTCAAATCCAACACATCTCAAAACCCATAATTTCGAAATATTCTTCCAAAAATCAAAACAATTCCGAACGACGCTCAAATTCAAAACCGACTGAGAATAAATTATCAGAACTCTGTCAAGAACAACATACTCGAAACTCAATCGATTCTAACAACATTTGAAAAACAAAATGTATCTGATCGGAGAGAAACTTACGATAGAATGAAGCTCTCGCTGTAGTGATCACTAAACTGCCTTTAGAAATAATTTCCAACGGACGGATCGACCGGAAACTGAAATCTGAAAGCTCGAAGAACTCGAATGGCATCTTCAGTGGAGGAGGAAATGTTGGAAGGGATGAAGGGATGAAGTGAAGACTTAGTCAACCCTTATATATTATAACAAATCCTCTTTTTGCATTTCAGTCCCTGAAAATTCCGAAAATTTCAAAATAGTCCCTGATCAATAAAAAGTCCGTTCTTGAATTGTGAAATCACTGATTATCTCAAATAAAGTCAATAAGATAAAAATGGGGCGTTACAAAGCTCATCCTCACCATCATCCTGATCATTCAAACCTTCAGTTAGAGATATATTAAAACATAACAGCTTTTGGTCAGTGTTGTGGCCAAGTGTTGAGACAATTGTGACAACACTGCTCTTCTTCGGCTTCAGAACAACTAGTGCATTGTGAGTTACTTCTTCTTCTCCTTGTTCTATACCCTCTTCATCTTCATCATCACTTAAGGAAGCATTCATTCCTCTTCGAAGTCTAGCTGGACACTCATTTGCATAGTGACCAAAACATGTGCATTCATGACACTTTACAGAATCAATCCTCTTCGAAATAGTCAGTGTTTTTCCTTCCTTTTGTGTTCGAGGTTGACTCTTAGATGAGATGATATTCTGATCTGTTCCACCGATTCTCAAAGGTCTTCCACTAGCAAGAGTGATTGAATCTTTAGATTTCTGTCCAAATTTATTTGAGTCTCTCATTCTCTTCAAGTAGTTACCAAATTTTTTGGTAAGTATCGCAATGGATTCATCTACTAAGTCAGACTCATTTACTTCCCGTGTCAGATCAACAAATTCATTTTATGAGTCGTTAGAAACTTGTAGGACAATAGACTTACATTTTTCCTTTTTTCCCATAGTCATATCTAACTCATATGTTCGCAGTGAACTCATTAGTTCATCCAAACTCAAAATTGATAAATCCTTAGATTCATCAATAGCACATATCTTCATTTGAAATATTTCGGGCAGTGATCGCAACACTTTTCTTACAAGGCGCTCATTTGATATAGCATCTCCTAGATCAATCGCCTCATTTTCAATCTTTCTCAAGTGGAGTTCATATTCATCAATCGTCTCTCTTTCCTCCATTCTCAAATTTTCAAATTGGGTAGTGAGAATCCTTCTTTTGGTTCGACGCACACTTTCAGATCCTTCACAATGCATTTGAAGTTTTTTCCAATCCTGTTTAGCACAAACACAGTTAGTCACCAATGCAAACATGTTAGAATCATGAGAAGTAAATATAGCATTAAGGGCTTTGTTATTCATATTTGAAGCGGCTGTTTCTTCAGCATTCCAATCTGTTTCTGGTTTGAGGGGAAAATCTCCTTCTCCGTCAGTTCTTCTGAGTGGACTCCAGCCTTGTAACACACGTTGCCAGACTTTTTCATCAATGGATTTGATATATACTCGCATCCTGACATTCCAGATAACATAGTTGGATCCATCCAAGGTTGGTGGTCGTTGAGCAGCCCCGGAATATGGTATTTCCATAATAAACTCTGTCAAACACAAAAACCAGAATCTCACTTAGTATCGTCAAGTGTCCCGCTTTGATACCACTTGAAAGGGTTTGACGTCTCAATTACAGAAATACCAGATATAAATTTTAGAGTTAGTGTTGTCTTGCAGTTAGGGATGGCAATGGGGCGGTTCGGGGACGGGGATGGCTTTCCCATCCCCATCCCCGAATTCAAATTCGATCCCCATACCCGCCCCAATTCCCATTAATTTTTATCGGGGATTCCCCATACCCATACCCATCCCCGCGGGGATCAAATCCTCATCCCCATACCCATATCCGAAAATATATATATTTATTTATATTATAAATAAATTTTATTTATATATATATATATATATATGAATTAGTAAATATTATTATATAAAAATTATTATTCAATTTTATAATAAAATACCTAAAATATTTTGGGTCAAATTTTTTATTATAAAACTAACTTTTAAAATTAATAAAAATATTTTAAATACAAAATATTTCTATAAATAAAAATTAACATTTTAAAGAAAAATACTATGTATCAAAAATTTATTAAGATTATATATTGTTTTTAAATTTATCAAAATAAATAATATATATTTAGACTAATATAAATACTTTATATTTGTTTGTAACATGAATGAGATTCAAATAATATTTTTATGTTATAAAAAACTAAGCTATCATAAAAGAATGTATTATATATAATGTATAAAAAAATATATTAACGAAATAATAATAATACTTTAATTTTAATTTTTTAATAATATTTTAGATTTAATAAAATTTTATAATTACAATATTATTATTATTATTATTATTATTATTATTATTATTATTATTATTATTATCGGGGCGGGTTCGGGGATGGGGATAGCATCCCCATACCCGTCCCAATATATTTCGGGGATTTTTAAAAATCCCCAAACCCAAACCCATACCCGAAAATACTCCCCCAAACCCGTCCCGTTTCGGATTTTCCCCGCGGGTACCCAAACCCGCGGGAAAAATTGTCATCCCTACTTACAGTGTTGTCAACACTTCATAAAAACACATGCAGGGAAATAATTAAACATTAAAATAAATAACACATATATTTATGCACAAGTAATAAATACTTGTGCGGTGCCTGAGGGCAAAAAGATCACTAGTAAAATAAATCAGTTTACAAAAACAACTAGTGATTGCATATGAAAATATATTTTTCTCAATAGGGAGAGAAACCAATAAAATATAATGAACACTAGTCAAAACTAGAACAAAAATCAATAGGATGCTTTCAATAGTCTGCCGAAGGCAAAAGATCCAAAATAACCACTTTCAGAACACCCTTCACTCGTGTGCTCTTCAGTGTCTTCATAACTCTCCGGAAACACTGGTTCTCAACATAAAAACCTTCAGAATTTCTTCAAATGTCTGCCTTTATTCTCTGCACTTCTCGTTCTCAGTCTTTCTGCCATTTCTGTAGGATTGTTCTTTTAAATAGTTTTTTTTAGAAATCCTACCAAAAATTCAAACACAAAAGTGGTTAAGATAAAATATGTTATCAACTAATTTGATAAGATATAACCAATCTCTTTAAACAAGAGATAAGCTATTTAATTTTGATCAATAATGCTAAGATAAATATGATAAGATCAATTTAAATACATGAGATCAATTTAAACACATGTTAAGAAAAAGCAAACCCTAAAAGATAAAGAAACGTGATATGCACGTTCTTTCATATTCAATCTACAATTTATCTCTGAAAACTAAACTGTGCTTTTAGATTTAGACGTAAGAGAACAATTCAAAACTAAAATAGATGAAATTAATTTGTTTCTTATGCTTTCACAATACAATAAGTTATGCAAATGACTTTACTTTATCATACGAATTGATTAGACATTTGATTCATGTTAAAAAAAAATCTGAGAACCTAAACTGAAAGTTCAATTAATACCTTAGTGTTTTTTTTAACAAAATTGAATTAATACATTTTTTTGGGTCTAACTATTACTGCACATAAAACTGATATACTAAAAAATAAAATTGATAAACTTTTAAAATGATGTAAACATTTCATGTGGGAAAATTGATGATGGTGAAGCTTTCATATTAATTATATATTTTAAATATCTGTATAATTTATTAAAGTTAACTAACATGCATTAGGGATATGTAAAAAAAACTAACATTAGGGACAAATGGTGGAACATTTTTATAATTCCAAAAGTACTTCTATCCATCTAATTATATATATCACATTTTATTTTACATGTAATTTTTTTTTATCATTTAAATTTCAAAAATTAATCCTTTAAATTTTAAAATTTAAAAGATAAACTATTTAATTATTTTTAGATATATTGAGGGGATGTTAGCTTATGTGTATATATGTTTCTATATTTATAATTGGTTAGATTAATTTGTGCGGCAGACTATTGCGTTAGTCCGGGGTTTACCCAGACCGCACCGAAAAGTAGCGGCTGCGGGTTCCCATGTCACAAAAAAAAGTGATAATATGAAGATTAATGGCTTTGGAGTTGGGAAGGAAGACAAGTACTCTGATTGACTTGTTTTTTCATCTTCCAAAACTCAGCAAATTATTCTTTTTTTCTTTTTCTCTTTTGCATGTCACCTAAAGATTAAAGAAAGAAGAAAAAAAAGGAAAATCCACGACATTCCTCTGCTCCTCAAAGTCCAAAACATTTGTGCGCAGTGCGCCTAAGGTATCGATCAGATTGAAATTAAACTAAACACAATATTTTTGCATCAAACAACCCAATGAATTTGAAGGTGGCACGCTCTTGTGCACCTGATCCCAATATCAATACTCAACTGGATATATAGTCTTTTCGTTACCTGAGTATTCGACAAAAAATACCGAAGTTAACAAAACAACACAAAGAAAACACACAAGTGAACGGGGCATCCGAAAAGGAGTAATGACAAACCAGACGGAAAACATATTATCAATCAAAACACATAAAAATGCTGAAGCTAACTGTAGTGACCCAACTCGGATCTACTATCTAATCAGAGTTATAATAAAGCGCATGCAATAATACTTAAAGCGTAAGAAGCGGATAATTTAAGATACAACAAATTCAATCGGCAGAATACAACCGACGATAACATAAGTGTATAATATCATTACACAACCAAATCGAAGTTTCAGGATAAACAAATCTCTACCCTCTAAAACCTCACGCTCTTGGGTCCTCAATCCTGCTGAAAGCTGCCTGGACCGTCCAGCTTCAAACCTGCCCCGTCACAAGGTACACCACAATACCCAAACACAGGGGCGTGAATGACTACGCTCAATAGATAAGCAATGATATATGTACAAATATGCGCACACAGATGATTTAAAATTCCAGGTAAAACACTTGTTCAGGGCGCCAGGAATATATAGTACCGGCTAGAGAGTTACTCCGCGGGATACTCGTATATTCTATATCAGGGCTGAGCCAACCCATCCTGACCCAAATCCAAAGCATGATACAAGTCTCATATGGAAACTGTCATACCTGAATCGAGTCCAACATGAGATCACTGTTCCCTATGGAGACTGTCAATGACTCACATCTCTTGGGATGCAGTCACACGTAAAATCGTACATGTGCTAAGGCGGTAAAACATGCTAAAACATGATAAAACGTATAGCACATACTCATGCAACATACATGCAAATATATCATGCCGGCTATCTCGGTCAGTACTTACGTACCTCTAACAATTGCAGGCAATTCCTAGCACCATCGGTCTAGATCTCACGCCTACTAGTCCAGTCTACTACTACTACAACAATGCAAATACCCATAAATCAATAATTAAGCTCTAAAAGCCTTTATTAAGCTATTGCATACTCCTAAATATTTTTAGGAAGCCAAAGCTATACATGCGTCCGTCGTCAGCCCTTTGCTGTCGATAGCCTCAAAACTAGGCCACAGCTCCGCTACGATGCCTGGATCGCTATGCCACTTTCGGATTCCCCATAGGACACCCAAATCTCCCTAGATCTGAGTTAGAAGACCTAGGAATCGAGAGAGAAGAGAGGAGAGGTACGAGTGAAATGAGCTCTCGGACCCTCTATTTATAGGCGACGTTCGGAGCCTCCAAACTCGACTTCGGACCCTCTGAACTGGTTCGGATCCTCCGTTCCTGACTTAGGAGCCCCCGAAGTCCCATCAGTGACCTCACCCATGACGTAATATCTTCGGAGCCTCCGAACCCTCCGAACTCTCGAAACCTTCCCGGCCATTTTCGAGTGTTATGGACCCATTTTTGGACTACTTAGACCCTTAAGGAAATCCCTTAATCATGTTTTTACTAAATACAAACATGATCACACGATTAATTATTCATTAATCATTAATTCTAGATACGGGTCACTACATTCTCCCCCACTAAAGAAATTTCATCCTCAAAATTAAAGTCGGAGGAAAAAGTACAGAACTCAACAAGAATGTTCTTTATTACAACTGAACAAGTACAAACTTGGTACAAAGAAGTACAAAATCTCAAAACAACTCAGGGTGCTCGAAGTAGCTTCATCTGTACCTCTGTGCTGCCACTGTACCATTACCAACGGTATGCGCTTGTTACGAAGCACTTTGTCCTTCCTGTCTAGAATCCGTAGGGGTCTCTCCACATACGACAGATCCTAATCTAATTGCACCTCAGTCGGATGCAAAATATGCGACTCATCCGCCACGTACTGTCTCAACAAGGACACGTGAAACACATCATGAATCCTCGAAAGATCTGGTGGCAATGTCAGACGATAAGCCACGTCCCAAACCTTCTCGAGAATTTCAAAGGGACCAATAAATCTCGGTGTCAGCTTACCTTTGCGACCAAACCTCATCACCTTCCAAAAAGGTGACACAAGCAAAAATACATTCTCTCCTACCTCGAAGTGTAACGGCCTCCGGTGAGCGTTCGCATAGCTAGCCTGTCGATCCTGGGCCGTCTTAATCCTGCGTCGGATCAACTCTACTGCATCAGTCATCTGCTGAATCATCTGAGGACCCTCAACCCGAGGCTCGCCAACCTCGTTCCAAAACAGAGGTGTACAACAACGACTTCCATAAAGAGCCTTAAATGGTGCCATGTCAATGCTACGATGGTAACTATTGTTGTAAGTGAACTCCACCAACGGTAAATGATCATGCCACGCTGGACCAAAATCCATTATCGCTGCACAAAGCATATCCTATAAAATGCGAATATTATGCTCGGGCTGTCCGTCTGTCTTTGGATGATAAGTCGTACTCAAGCTCAAAGTAGTACCAAGGGCTCGCTGGAAACTACTCCAAAATCTAGAGGTAAATCTCGGATATCTATCGCTGACAATGCTCAATGGAATGCCATGCAATCGAACGATCTCTCGCACATACAATTGCGCCATCCTATCAAAGGTATAATCTCGGTTATAGGGAAGAAAATGCACTGAATTAGATAATCGATCCACGACAACCCAAATAGCATCACAATTCCTGGAATACATAGGCAAGTGGGTGACAAAATCCATCGTCACATGCTCCCACTTCCACTCAGGAATCTCTAAGCTATGAAGTAACCCTCCGGGTCGTCTAAACTCTGCCTTGACCTGCTGACACACAAGACATCGGTATACAAACTGATAGATGTTGCGCTTCATCCCTTTCCACCAAAATCAAATGCAAAGATCCTTATACATCTTCATGCTGCCTGGATGTACAAAAAATCTACTGCGGTGAGCTTGCGATAAGATCTCGTCCCTCAAAGCAGAATCATCGGGCACCACTACTCGACCAGAAAGACACAACAGACCGTCTCCCTACAGATGGAAACCAGAAGTATTACCACTCTCAACCAAACGGCCTAACTTCTGAGTCCTCAGATCAAAATTCTGAGCTTCTCATATTCGTCGATACAAAGCTGGCTCTGCAAGCACAGAAGAAACACGAATCCCTTGCTGTTTTTTCTTATGACGGAATGTGAATCCCAAAGAACAAAATTCCTCCACTACCTTCGAAATTGAACTGGTACGAAGGGAACTCATATAGACCTTGCAACTAAGCGCATCAGCAACAGGGTTATAAGAACCTGGATGGTACTTGATCTTACAATCATAATCCTTCAACAGATCCATCCAACGACGCTGCCGCATGTTCAACTCAGCCTGAGTGAACAAATACTTCAAACTCTTATGGTTGGTAAAGATCTCGAATCTTTCTCCGTACAAATAGTGACGCCATATCTTCAGAGCAAAGACAATGGCTGCAAGCTCTATATCGTGTATGGGATAGTTCTCCTCGTGAGTCTTCAACTGTTTGGAAGCATAAGCAATCACGTGGCCGTTCTGATTCAACATGCACCCCAAACCATGGAGAGAAGCATCAGTGTAGACTACGAACCCACCTGATCCAGACTGCAAAGCAAGAATTGGAGCTGTCATCAAAAAACGTCTCAGCTCTCAAAAACTGTCTTCACAAGCATCAGACCACACAAAAAAAGAATCTTTCTTCGTCAGCTGTGTCAAAGGCCTAGCTATCTGAGAGAAATTCTCCACAAAATGCCGGTAGTATCTTGCCAAACCGAGGAAACTACGGATCTCAGAAGCTGTAGTCGGACATGACCAATTTAGAATAGAATATGTCTTGCTGGGGTCAACAGATACACCCACCTCAGAAAAGACATAACCAAGGAATACAACTCGATCAATCCAGAAGTCACACTTGCTCAACTTTGCATACAACTGTCTCTCCCTCAAGACCTGGAGTACAGTTTATAGATGATAGGCATGCTCATCCATGCTGCGAGAATAGAGCAAGATATCATCGATGAACACCACTACAAACTTATCCAGAAAGTCGCGGAACACCCTGTTCATCAGATCCATAAAGACAGCTGGAGCATTCGTCAGACCAAATGGCATCACTAAAAACTCATAGTGTCCATACCGCGTACGAAATGCTCTCTTAGGAACATCCACCTGTCGAACTCGCAACTGATGATACCCATACCGAAGATCAATATTCAAATAAACAGAAGTACCCTGCAATTGATCAAAGAGATCATCTATCCGCGGAAGAGGATACTTATTCTTCACGGTCACTTGATTCAACTGACGGTAGTCGATACACAACCGCATCGAACCATCCTTCTTCTTGACAAACAGCACTGGGGCTCCCCATGGTGAAACACTGGGTCGAATATAGCCCTTATCAAGAAGATCTTGCAATTTCTTCTGCAGCTCTTTCATCTCTGATGGTGCTAAACGGTAAGGAGCTCTGGAAATCGGTGCAGTCCCTGGCAGTAACTCAATGTCAAACTCGATCTCTCGTACTAGCGGCAAACCTGGAATTTCCTCCGGAAACACATCTGGAAAATCACGAACCACTGGTATCTCTCAGATATCTGGTTCTCCTAAGGATGCGTCAATGGTGTAAATAAGGTAGCCTTCCCCGCCAGACTCTAAAGCACGTCAGGCCTTGAGAGCAGAAACCACTGGAATCGGGGGTCGCGATCTCTCACCATAGAAATACCAAGACTCGCCATCCTCTGGACGGAACTGAACAAATCTCTTATAGAAATCCGCTATCACTCGATAGGTAGTCAGAAGATCTATTCCAATGATGCAATCGAAATCCTCCATGGCTAGAACCATCAGGTTAGCACTAAGCTGATGCCCCTCAAAGTCTAAAACACAACCCATCACTAGACGCTTGGCTAAAACCTCGCTACCCATAGGAGTAGAAACCACTATCAACACGTCTAAGGGAATAAATGGCAACTTATACTTCTTAGCAAAACGTGCTGAGACGAAAGAATGCGATGCACCAGTATCAATCAAAACATATGCAGGGAAACCACACAAACTACAGGTACCTGCGATCATCCGATCACTGTCAGCCTCTGCCTGCTCCTGGTTCAGTGCGAAGACCTGCCCCTGAGCACGTGGCCGCAAAGAAGAATGACCCCGGGAAGGAGTCTGAGTAGGCTGTCGCTGAGACTGCTGCGGCTGCTGGTGCTGCTGAGAATACTGCTGCTGATAAGGTGGCTGCTGATACTGAGATTGTTGAACAGATGCCTGAGAACCTCCTGAACCACCCGCTGCTCCAATCAGCATCGGACAATTCCTCTTCATGTGACCCTCCTGGCCACACTGAAAACATGCACTGGTCGATCGACCACACTGTCCTAGAGGATGCCTGCATCTGCACTAACTACATTGGTTCGGTCTCTGTCCTCCAAAACGATGCACTCTGCCGGATCCAGATGAAGAAGAAGTAGTACCTCCTGGCTTTTTGAAAGAATGGCCTTTCGGACCCAAAGGACTAGAACTCGTAGCCCTGGAAGAAGAAGAGAAGAGTCTCATGTTCGTCCGGATATTGTCCTCTGCTTGGCGACAACGGTCCACCAAGCCCTCGTAGGTCATATCACTGCTTACCACAACCATCCGATGAATCTCAGGGTTCAGACCCTGAAAGAAATGGTCGTACTTTTCCATAGAACTATCAGCAATGTGAGGACAATAAGGTAGCAGATCAAAGAATTTCTGCCGGTACTCCTCAATCGTCATCGTACCCTGTCACAGACTCAGTAACTCACTGGCTTTCGCCTGTCGTAGAGCTGAAGGAAAATACATTCTCAGACAAGCAGTACGGAACTCGACCCACGTAGCTGCTCCTCTCGCTGCTATGAATGGTGCGAAAGTAGATCTCCACCACTTCCTCGCGCATCCCTCAAGCATAAAGGCAAGAATCTCCATCTTTTCCTCGTCCGTGCAACGGAACTCCTGGAAACACTGCTCCATCCTCTCGAGCCAATCCTTAGCCTCCTCAGCCGTTTCACCACTTGTCAAGGGTTTCGGGCTAACCTCCTTAAACCTGCGCATGCTTACTCGTTTGCGCTCCTCAGGATGGCCTCGACGACGTCTACGATCGTTCGGATCGCCCCATCGACCGCCGCCTCCGCTATCGTGTCTCTCATTGTAATCTGCCATCTGTTACACAATAATAGATAATAAATTAATCCGCTTTACGTAATTCCCAGTTCAATGCGCTCTGATACCAAAAAGTGTAGTGACCCAACCCGAATCAACTATCAAATCAAAGTTATAATAAAGTGCATGCAATAATACTTAAAGTGTAAGGAGCGGATAATTTAAGATACAACAAATCCAATCAGCAGAATACAACAGACGATAACATAAGTGTATAAATACCATTACACAACCAAATCAAAGTTTCAGGGTAAACAAATCCCTACCCTCTAAAACCTCACGCTCTCGGGTCCTCAATCCTGCTGAGAGCCGCCTGGACTGTCCAGCCTCAAACCTGCCCCACCACAAGGTACACCACAATACCCAAACACAGGGGCGTGAGCGACTATGCTCAATACATAAGCAATGATATATGTACAAATATGCGCACACAGATGATTTAAAATCCCAGGTAAAAAACTTGTTCAGGGTGCCAGGAATATACAGTACCAGCTAGAGAGCTACTCCGCGGGGTACTCTTATATTCTATATCAGGGCTGAGCCAACCCCATACTGACCCGAATCCAAAACAGGATACAAGTCTCATATGTAAACTGTAATACCTGACTCGAGTCCAACATGAGATCACTGTTCCCTATGGAGACTGTCAATGACTCACATCTCTCGGGATGCAGTCACACGTAAAATCGTACATGTGCTAAGGCGGTAAAACATGCTAAAACATGATAAAACATATAACACATACACATGCAACATACATGCAAATATATCATGCCGGCTATCTCAGCCAATACTTACGTACCTCTAACAATTGCAGGCAATTCCTAGCACTACCGGTCTAGATTCTACGCCTACTAGTCCAGTCTACTGCTACTACAATGCAAATGTCCATGCATCAATAATTAAGCTCTAAAAGCCTTTATTAAGCTATTTCATACTCCTAAATATTTTTAGGAAGCCAAAGCTATACCTGCGTCCGTTGTCAGCCCTTTGCTGTCGATAGCCTCAAAACTAAGCCACAGCTCCGCTACGACGCATGGATCGCTATGCCACTTTTGGATTCCCCATAGGACACCCAGATCTCCCTAGATCTGAGTTAGAAGGCCTAGGAATCGAAAGAGAAGAGACGAGAGGTACGAGTGAAATGAGCTCTCGGACCCTCTATTTATAGGCGACGTTCGGAGCCTCCGAACTGGTTCGGATCCTCCGTTCCTGACTTGGAGCCCCCGAAGTCCCTTCAGTGACCTCACCCATGATGTAATATCTTCGGAGCCTCCGATCCGAGTTCGGATCCTCCGAAAGCGTTCGGAGCCTCCTAACCTGGTTCGGAGCCTCCGAACCCCCCGAACTCTCGGAACCTTCCCGGCCATTTTCGAGTGTTCTTGACCCATTTTTGGACTCCTTAGACCCTTTTGGAAATTCCTTAATAATTTTTTACTAAATCTAAACATGATCACATGATTAATTATTTATTAATCATTAATATTGGATACGGGTCACTACACTAACACTCCAACACAAGTGAATATAAAACAGACTGATGACTAATAAGAAAAATAAGTTACGAAAACAACAAAGTAGGTGTTCGGAGAAACTAATGATGGAAAAACCATACGTTAAATGAATTTAATTAATTAATTGGATGAAAGCATGTCGTCAACAAGATGACCGAGTAGAAAACACAAAATATAAAAACTAACACATTGGAAGCAGACGTACGTGCCTGCATGAATTGTCAAGAAATTTCCTGCCAAAACACATATGAAAATCGATGACAAAACAACACTGAGAACAAATTAAAATGAACGGCAACAACCATCGAAAAATGAAATAAAAAAAAGAAGATGGTAGAATATTAAATTAAAACATAAAAAAGAGAAGAGAAGAGAAAATCATACCCACAACAATGAACACACACAAGCGAATATATAAATATAAAAAATGCTTGCGTATATACATCAATCATAAGAATTTAATGGGTTACACCATTCAAGCAATCAATGACAGTCAAACTATGATAAAAAGCATGGACTTATCAGCAATTCAATTAACTATGCACACAATTTTCAATAAATTAATCAATTGTCATGCCAAACCATACGATAAAATTATTTAATTAATTAATAATTAATAATTGGATGGATGTAATATGTTGCAGTGGACAGTCAAACTAATAATTGATCAATCAATGATGGTCAAACCATGGGTAAAACAGAAGAGCACATTTTCAAACTCGAGCATAAGAAAATTAATTTCTGAAGCGTACATGCCCACGTAACTCAAATCACCTTTTGGATCCGTGATTACTTATACTACCAAAAATGAATTCAACGCTATCGCCACTTGATTAAATTCTTTTGCTCTTAATACTTCAAAACATCCTTTGATGGAGAGTAGCTCCCCTGACGACATATCCAGGCAACACCACGTTATTACCAAACACCATGTGCAGTTAATTACATGTTTTCTTTACTTTTACTCTTTTTTTTTTTTCTTTCTATTGTAGTACTGATAGGATGTCTAATTGGGGTAATTCGATCTTACAGATGGGGTAATATCAAGACCATTGATTGGCCAATTTCATGTGGGCCCCACATCGAATTACCCATCTAGTTGGTCATACTATACTTTTTATATAAAAAATAATAATTTATTTATAAAATGGAGTGTATCAACATAAAGTAGATACAAATAATAGACATATATAAAACATTGGATATATAATTTTTTTCACTAAGAATTAATTAAGAAAATTATATTTTGAGATCTATAAGTTGCATATGTTTTGTTTTTTTATGTGTCAGTAAATTATTGATCTTAATAATTTTTCAATTCTCTTTTTTCAATTTTAGTGTTTTTTTGATCATGTATTTTTATACACGTCAACAATATAGTCATGTCATCAAAATTTGATGATACAACCATTGTCGTATCACCATTTTCATCTGGAATTGGAAAAAAAATACAAATTATAATCGGTAAAGAGGCAAATGATGAAAAACATATAATAACAAAATATGAAAATTTCTTAACTATTAATTTTTTAAAAAATAGTTGAATTCTACTATTTAAATTACATTTTTTTTTTGTTCTTTCGTTCTCAGTAGCTACAACAATGAGAGAGTTTGAAAAATGATCATGGTCAACCAAATTTTTGGATTTATAACTTTTTAAAAAAAAAAATTAGCAAAATGACCTTCAAATACATAGAAAATGCAAAAACAAAACAAAACAAAACAAAAGAAAAAATTGAAAAAATTATATTTCAAAATCATTAGTTCAATAAATCCGCTACTACAACAATACTATCATAAATCATAATTGCAAGTTTCACTATTTGGTGTTAAATGCAGATGAAAAGGAGTCAAATGCACCAAACGGAACCAGCAGGAGTAAATGCGGAGAATTGTCGCTTCTCCTGCTCGGTGAGTTTCACTTCATTTTCCTTGGATGCTTCATTGTTTCCATCCGATTTTGATTGTAAGCTGCTCGATCCACTACAAAGTACTGCATAATTTCTCCATAGTTTGCTGTTTCGGTGTGTTTTTTTTTGGGGTGGGGGTAGGTATACTGCTAGATTCGCTGAATATAAATCGCAAAATTTGTTTTTGAGTGGTAGGAATTTGATCTTCTCCCTGGTACGTCTCTTTTTGTGCTTGGAAAATGCTGCTTTGCTCCAACGTCTTTTGCTGAAATTTGTGGGTATTTCTTCAAATAAATTTGCTCTCTTTAGAAGAATGGTATGCTGTATCATGTATGCATAAAGTATAATTGACCCTCCAACCCGATTCTTTATTTTTCCATTCTCAATCTTCCAAATTAGACTTGTATCTGTATTTCAAAAACTGGAACTTTTGCAAAATTGAAATACGGACTTTGTTGACCATATATTAAAAAAATAATTGACCACTGTTGGATTAAATCATAATCTTTTTTATTTTATTAAAGTTAAGGAGTTTGTACGTTGCTATGGCCAATCCCTTTACTTTTATCCTTTAATTTATACTCCATTCATCCCATATATATTGTCTTCTTTGAATTTTCACACAGATTAAGAAAAATGTGTTGGAAAAGCAAATTTTATATAAACTTCATATTTTATCTTATTCAATGTATTAAAAAATGAATGCACAATTTTTAAGGTGTAGTTAATAGAGGTATATTAATAAACAAGTGTAAAAAAATATTACTAAATATGATATATGACTATATATTTGAAACAAATAAAAAAGGAAATGTGAACAATATAATTGGGACGGAGGGAGTATTTAATTACCAAAATATCATTTTATTTTTATCCAATGATATCTACTAATTTACTAAAATACCACTTTTATAAAATTAATTTTTTTGACAGAACTTGTAAACTTTATTGATGATTAGAAATGTCACTAGTTACAAGTTGGTCTAACCACAAAGGAGTATTCCCAAACACCCAACAGAAAGGTGTAGGAAAAGAAATATCAAATTTTGGCAAGGAATGAGTCACTTCATTAGCTGATCTCCTTGCATGAAAAAACGGGACACATTTAAAATCAGAGACTGAATATGCACGCAATGCCTGGCGTGCACGCGAGTACTAGTAATAATAACACACTTTCAACAATCCTCCAAAATGATGGTGCGGCTTCCGCTGCGACCGGCAGCCCAAGACATTGGACAGTTTTTCCACCTCCAAGGCATGCAAGCAAGGCTTTCCAGCATCTCCGGAAATCCTCGTCGTTTCCAACACCGAGAAGCAACGTCCTCGGCGTTGGGAGACTGAAGATACGAGTCACCAAAGACCTCCACCCCAGCTTCACAAAATCTCTTTACACTTACAATCGAGTGGACTCCCCGATTTTAATATACTCATCTGTTGCTTCTGCCGCCACCCGTATGCTAGGATCCGCATTGCAGCAGTTATTTTCTGGTATGGAGCCGCCCTGACGCATCAAATTTCTGGAAGAAATAATTGTCATGCTATTGCACAGATTTCATAATTTTCAAGAATAGACGATGTGAAATTTGAAAACGTCGCTTGAACATTGCCTTAGTGTACATTGGAGAATCCGAAAAATAGTCATTTTATAAGCGTTGTTCAGCGACCGCTCTATCTCGATTGATCACCGCATGGCTAGGAGTCGAGCCTCCATGTAGTATGTTACCAAGTTGTTGAAAGTAATTGGAGACGATGGTAGCATTACTTGTGAGTTGGGAAAAAACCATATGTTGTTGCTCAATGACGTGAAATTGAAGATATTGCTCACCAGATCGGATCCGAAGAATGGTATTATCAATTGGCGTCGTTTGTGGGAAGGTTGAGATAAGATGGTGGTCACGAGAAACAGTGGGGACCATACTCTCGATGTGGCAAAACTCATTCGATTAGTTACTGCAACCATGGAACAAGTCCTGAATCAACGACGGGGGACCAACCGTCCTCCCATGGTAGATCAAGAGGCTCAGATGCAGGAAATGAAAAGATTGAGGGAAGAGATGGAATGTCTCAGGGAGAATAGGAATGCACCCCCGCCTCCTCCGATGCGGGGCATCCCCTTCTCTGCTGAGATACTTGCTGCTAAATTGCCTCAGAACTTTAAATTTCCCAACGTTGGAGAGTACGATGGTATGGGAGATCTAGAAGAACAACTAGCTCGGTTCGAGTCTTCGAGGATACAAATCTCTATTATATAGGATGGAGAATGGAAAATTAGAGAATTGGGTTGAATATAGTTTAATCTTAAACTTTGATATGAGAAAATAGCTTATTTATAGCATTACGAAATATAAATCACAAGCCTCGATGAAACTTCCATAAAATACATTTCCGGGAAATATTTCCAAATATCAGAAACCAAACATGCTGAAAGGATGTAGCATAAAGGACTAGAATCTTTATGTTTTTTTCCCCCTATTAAGATTCTCTTCACCATATTGTTACTTGAAGTTGTAAGTGGTACATAGATAGCATAACTCATTGTTCTTGCATAATTTGAATTAATTCTACTTTAAAGTTGTTAACTTTACCCCAAGTCGTTAAGGACCATTATTTATTCATTTATATGATTATACTATTAAGTTTTAAAGTCGTGCATTGTCAAAATCTCTGATAATAATGTATTTTTCATTATGACAAGCTGCGGGTTTTCTTTGCCAAGAATCTATTGTGTTTAACTGTGTGAAATATACCTGCTTTTTGTTCGTTTTTTAATGAGTTTTTAGTTTTTTATACTAGAAAAACCGCTGTGCTTGGTGTGCTTTATTGAAAACAATCGCTTACAAAGCTGGAAGATTGCCTCAAAACCTGGTAATACATGACAAGAATATATCACTTGGTTTTGTACTGCCAGTGATGACTTGAATTTTTTACGTTCTTGTTTTGAACTTCATCAGGGCCTTGTGCTGCGTGGAGTAATTTTTGAATGTTGCTGGAATGATGAAGTTATTTTCATCACAAGAAGAAGATAACAAGAATGAGCCGGGACCCTTGGCGAAAATCCTCCTCGGGACAAGAAATAAAAATGTTCAAAGTTCGACAGATGTAGAAATAAAACCACCCGATATTGCCCAGGGTTCAATGCTGGTGGAGAAGAAGGAACACGAGAAGGATCTCAATTGGTATTTACCACTATACAGAGCTGCTCTAAAGGGTGATTGGCAGAGCGCCAGAAAATTCTTTGATCAGGATCCAGATGCAATCACAGCTAAAATCACCAAAGTTTCAGAGACAGCACTACATGTTGCAGTTGGGTCAGGAAAGGCAATAGATTTTGTAAAAGAATTGTTAGAGCTGATACCAACGGAGGCATTGGCGACTCTACGTGATCAGGTTGGTCAAACTGCCCTACACAATGCTGCCATATTTGGCAATGTTGAGGCAGCAAAACTGTTAGTGTCAAAAGACCCTACTTTGCCAAATACCCCGTGCAACTCGTCTTTTCTCCCTATACATGCGGCTGCTGGATATGCCAACAAGGATATGGTTTCTTTCTTATTAACTGTCACTAGAGATGATACAGGCCACAATCCCTTTGCAGATGGATCCGGTGTAGATATTCTGAATCTTGTGATTCTTGCTGAATTCTATGGTAATGATACACATTGCATAAATTGTTAGAAATTTGAGAGAGAATGGTATGTTATTTATCATTTATGTGTTATCTGTTGATATATACATTTTCCACAGATTTGGCTCTTTATCTGGTGCAGCTTTATCCTTACGTAGCCACATTGAGATCCAATGCCGGTAACACTGCACTGAACCTGATTGCTAGAAAGCCTTCTGCATTCTTCAGAAAAAGTTCACTTCGCTTCTGGGAACGTTTCATTTATTCATGTTAGTTTCTAGCTCATTCTGTGCTGCCCATTAGTTAAAGTTCTATCTCTGTGTTTTACATCATGACTGTGCTTATTATTTAGTCCACTACTGGAATTAACTCCTTCGTGATGCTACATTTGCTTAAAACTTGATTGTTAAACTTAAGATGCAACATTCGTCTTGATCCGTAACAATATGGTCAATGCAGTTTCTCAAGATAGAGTGACAGACTGACAGCAAACCAGCCCTTCAGGATATAGGACTTTAGTTGGTTATATGTTAGGTCTATTTCTATATCTGATTTACCTTCGTATTTACGAATCACAGTTTTGTATGTGTTACAGAATGTAATTAATGATGATTCAACATTAAAATATATACCAATGCTCTATGAGAAATCAATTTTAGTTTTTTCAATGTCAAAGGTGTGCCTGCAAAGTTTGGGAAGTTGTACAGTCATGATGAAAGAGTCGAGGAAAATCCATCTGTGGTCATGAGAATTTATTCGATACTGTGTTATTGTTCTCCACTTCTCCAACGACTTTGTTTATCTGGTTCGTCGATTTCCCTTCTCACTATTTGTGAATAAAAAATGGATTGAGCATCATGATGAGTTCAGTGTTTACTTTTTCTGAGTACTTTTATTGGCATTGCAGTGATCGACAAATGGCAATTAGCAGTTTGGAAAGTTATTGAATGTTTAGTACCACAAGCAACTTATATCCGAGACACTAGAATGATGCATGTGCAAGCTCTTCAACTTGTGAAACACATATGCAAAGAGATTGCGAAGTTGGATTATTTGACAGCTGCATCAATGTTTCACATGCCGATTCTTTCAGCAGCAAGTTCGGGAAACAGTGAGATAGTCGAAGAGATTTTGGAGTCTTTTCCTCATGCTATTTGGTCAATAGATCCAAGGGGACATAATATATTTCTAGTGGCTGTTATAAACCGTAGAGAGAATGTTTTCAACCTCTTGTATCAGATGAGTGAGCATAAAAAGCTGGCTACACAGCTTACGGACAATGAAGGGAATAACATCTTGCACCTTGTTGGGAAACTGGCACCTCCAGCTCAACTCAATCTTGTATCTGGTGCAGCTCTACAAATGCAGCGTGAGTTACAGTGGTACAAGGTAAGAATAACTTCCTTACTTTCTCATATTTAACGTACGGTTCTGATTGCAACCGAAATCATTCTTGAAATCACAAAGCTCTTGTAGCACAAGTTTTTCTTAAACACCTTCCATGCCTAGATTGGGGGATCCCCTACCGGCACACAACAAAAGGAAGTAAAAGTACACATGATATGTGAGCTAAGTGCTAACAACATCAAGTGCTCGATTCTCATTAATTTTAAACTGATGAAATTATTGGCTGGAGATTATTTGGAATCATGATGGTCTATATGATATGACAATCCTAACATGTCTTGTAGTTTGTGTTCCTGTTTGACAGGTTTAAATTGCATGATTGACACTAACTATAGTTTTTAGTATAGTGGCAGATATTCTGTTTAACATGCCGTAGGGCGTAGTTATTAATACCTCAGGGAGCATCTATGTAATTGTTCAAATCATTTAGATGCATCTCTTATATCAAGTTAATCTGACGATAGGAAGTGGAAAAATATGTTACTCCTGACTCCAAAGACAGGATGAACTCCAAGCATAAAACACCGGCTGTTGAATTTTCTGAGGAGCACAAAGATTTGGTTAAAGAGGGGGAGAAATGGATGAAGGACACGGCCAATTCTTGCACGGTTGCTGCAGCTCTGATTGCTACTATAGCTTTTGCTGCTTCTATTACTGTACCAGGAGGCAACAATGGTGACGAAGGCTTTCCTATTTTCTCTGACAATTTAGCATTCAATACATTTGCTGTCTTTGATGCTATGTCTTTGTTCTCATCTACTGCTTCAATGTTGATGTTCTTGTCTATCCTCACCGCGCGTTATGCAGAAGCAGATTTTCTATACTCGCTTCCAAAGAGGTTAATAATTGGTCTTGTCACCTTATTTCTTTCCATAACATGTATGATGATCGCCTTCAGCGCAACCCTGTACCTTGTGTTTGGTCGAAAAAGGGCATGGACTCTTGTACCAATAGCCGCGTTGGCCTGTTTGCCTGTTATATTGTTTGTGCAGTTGCAGTTTCCCCTTCTTTTGGAAATGATTATTTCAACTTACCGCTCCAGAATTTTCGGGAAACACAGTGGACGTCTGCTGTTCTAAAGATGGTTAGCATGTAAAGAATGCAGACGTTGATGATCTTAATTTTTATTCTTGATACAAGAAACAGAACTTTGATCATCTTGTTATGGTGTACTGGTTTGGCATATGAAGCAAAGGTTCCAAATAGATTGTAATTTATGAAGCAGATGTGAAATATTAGTATTAAAAATGAAGCAAGAAAGCTTTTACACTTCTATATTTGAGATAACTGCATTTTTGGTCAATATGTATATCGTTTTACGATTTTGGTCCGTTATATTGTCAAACCGTAATTTTTCGTTTCCTTTTATCCCAAACAACAAAATCATTAATAGTCCTAAATATGTTGTCAAACTATAGATTTATAAATACAGATGTTCTGAAAAGTTATTATCTTATTAATTTATTAAAATTTAATTTAACGAAGTTTTTAGAGAATTTATTAAACTACTTAGGGATGAGTCGATGTTGAGTGCTCATCTACCAACATCAATGGCTGATCAATTTTCAGATCAATTGAATTGATCTGCAATTGATCAGTCACCGTCCAATTATCCTTCGGGTAGATTGATCTGTAATTGATCTGTCACCGTCCAATTACCCTTCGGAGGCTATTCGAAGGGCAGCATGAACTCATCCACTACTTAGTATTAGAAACTACAAGACACAATCAAATTATTATTGAAATATAAAATAACTCAATCCAATTACTATTGTGTACGAAAATCTGAAAGAATTTTTTTAAATTTGGTATATTTTGTTTACGTTTTACGGACGAGAATGCAGAAAACAAACATTGTACTTCTCAATAAAATTTCTCTCATTCCACCAAATATATGAATTGAATTTTAAATAAAAATATTAATTTTTAAAATTTATGTTATTTTCTATATTATTATGATGTGACACACGGTTGAATCAAACACTTATCTCGTTTTATCGAAATCTATACTTATTGGTAAATGTAAGTCCAATTAATATTTTAAATTATAGGATAACTCAAGTGTCGTGCTTTAATCATTCTTCTAGTATGAACAATTATTTTTTCATAATAACCATCATCCTAATAATTATACAAGGTCTATGAAAATCGGACACGGAACATTGACTCTCATATCAATTCTTGAATCAAAAGTTTGTCACTTTACCAAAAAGTAGATATCCTTTTACAACATCAATCTTTTAATAAATCCCAAAAACAATGCAAACTCAAAGTTTCAATTAGAAAACAAAAAGCTTTTATTTTACTTTCAAATTTTCGTATCCCGACACAAGTTTTGATCTTTAATGAATGAAAAATTCTCTTTCACGAAATGTTCAAAACAATATCAAACAACCACCTTACCCACCAATCACACAGTGTCTCCAAGCTTTTCACACAACAACAATAATGAATCCACGCTGCATTGAAAAAGCACCAACTTTATAACTCCACCACCCAGTACAAACATGTTATAAACCACAATTAAAATCAGCATATAATAATAATAATAATAATAATAATAATAATAATAATAATAATAATAATAATAATAATAATAATAATAATAATAATAATAATAATAATAATAATAATAATAATAATAATAATAATAATAATAATAATAATAATAATAATAATAATAATAATAATAATAATAATAATAATAATAATAATAATAATAATAAATAATAATAATAATAATAATAATAATAATAATAATAATAATAATAATAATAATAATAATAATAATAATAATAATAATAATAATAATAATAATAATAATAATAATAATAATAATAATAATAATAATAATAATAATAATAATAATAATAATAATAATAATAATAATAATCAATAATCAATAATAATAATAATCAATAATAATAATAATTAATAGTAATAATAATAATAATAATAATAATAATAATAATAATAATAATAATAATAATAATAATAATAATAATAATAATAATAATAATAATAATAATAATAATAATAATAATAATAATAATAATAATAATAATACACACGGCAATCAAAATCCTCTACAATTATACAAATATGGCAAAGTTTTTCACAGTGAAATGTAAACAGATCTAGTTCTTGATTTTTCGAAATTTGTATTCCCTGTTCTTGCCAAAGATCCCAGGCCCATGTGTTGATCTGATCATATCCTTAACTAGTGGAAATTGCATTGATAAAAACAAGGACATCGGAACACAGGTGAGCACAGTAAGAGACACAAGAATCCACGCCTTTCCACGCCCAAAGACAGTGTAAATCGCAGAGGTGAAAGCAATCATCATGAATGCCAAGGACAGAAACAGGTTCACAAGGCCTATGATCAACTTATTCGGGAGCGAGTATAAGAAATCACCTTCAGCACAACGCGAGTTGAGAATGAACAAGAACATTGAGACAGAAACCATGGATGAACACAAGGATAACGCATTTGAAATGACAAATACAACAAAGGGGCTTTTCTTTTCAAAGATTGGCAATCCAGTCTTAGTGCTACTACCGCCTGGCACGGTTATTGCAGCAGCAAACACCACTGTAGCAATGAGTGTTGCGGCAAATGTGCATGATTTAGCTGTGTCTTTCAACCATTTCTCACCCGCTACAACCAAATCTTTGTGTTCCTCGGTGAACACCATTGAAGGCATCTTCCCATCAGAATTCTCCTTCCCATTGTAACTTGGCGTTACAAATTTTTCAACTTCCTGGAGTAAAGAAACATTTGTTACATTTAAAATATCAAGAAATCTCTCCTCATGCCCGAGTTGGGTGAACAAATAATGCAGAAAAAAAGACCATTGCCAGTGCAAAGCATATAGTCACCTTATACCACTGGAGCTCGCTCTGCATCTGCAAGGCAGTGCCAACGACAAGATTAAGACGATGCGGGGGTGCTAACTTTCCAGCCAAATGCAATATATTGTTTTTGTTAATATCAGTGTTCTGTGTGACTAAATGTTCATCCAAGTCATATAAAAGGTTGAAAATAGTTTCACGCCGGTTAATTACTGCAATCTGAAACAAATCATGGCCGTCCTTGTCTAAACACCAAATTGCACTGGGAAATGAATCTAAGATTTCATCTAGAACTTCGTAGTGTCCCAGAGTTGCTGCTAAAATGACCGCTGGTTTATATATTGAACCAGATTTTAAATTATTGACCTGAACGATTTCCATGCACAAGCATTTGACTAGCTCCATCGCTTGGCGATGTATTAATTTTGTGTCATGTATTTTCTTAACCTGTGGCACTGCAAAGAAAATCATATACAACAGATTTTACAGAAAATTTTAATTTGCTATGAGGGAAGGAATGCCTTTTTTAGCTGGTACCTGCTCTGCCAATGATATTCCATAATTCTGTGTATACCTTTTGCCAAACTGCACAATAGAAAATAGTTGAAAAGTTGAAGCTAGTAAAAAAAAAAATGGTTATCAAGTTCAAAAGAGATGTTTGTAACTAAAGTGTCACTCATTGAGAAAAAATTAATTGCGGTTTAAGCATATAAGCTCTTTCCATTTGTACAAAGAAAGCCTTGACTCACCTAATATGGAATAATCTCTTCTGAAATTTTGAATAAGACTCTGCCAGCATAAGCTCATCTGTTTAGCAGGTTGTTCAGATAGGTTTTCAACGTCGCATCCATGTCTGAGATGAGAGGCCTTAGCCAACTTCAGGGGAATCCCTTCATAAATTGAGCTTACAACTAATAAATTCAAGCCAAACACAAGAAGTTATGTAATCAAAAATTGGGTAATTTCGAGCTCTTGCCTGTGGAGATTGAATCAACAACCAAACGAAACACGCATTTTGTTACCAGAGTACATGAATTTTAAAGTGAATACACAAACATAGTCTAAAACAGTGCACTTGACTGTCATTTAATATTATTGTCATACCTATTTCAATATAAAAAAAATAGCTTCAGCAGTTACTTCAATGGAGGAAGAACTACAACGTCAGCACCTGTTATGGTAAATGAATTTACGCAGAGCAGATTTCCATCTGAAAACATAACACCCATCAATCACTAGGGTTCCCTTTTTAGGAGCCTTTTCTGTCCCAGTAAGAGTAGTTGTTTAGATAAATAAGTTCAGTGAAGATGGCAAAAACTATAATAGTTAATGGCAAGGCCATCCTACACAACTTATTTGCAGGTTGAACATCCGGTAAAGCAAAGGGAAATGTACTTTGCACCATTAAATAAATGGCTTGGAAGTTGTAATTGACAATCTATGCACTAACTGCTAACAAACCCAAGTGTTGGACTTTCATTATAACATTATGGTTCGGTTGGCCTTCAAATTTAGGTAATGCAGGCTGCCATGCGTGCATAGTGCACGGAACATCGTGAAAGTTTCTGGCTTCTACACTTCAAGTATCTTAAAGGGACCGATAACCTCTACATTCCTAGATCTATCATTGTGTAATGATCTCAATTGGTTTCTCCAACGTCGAAAATAAATAGAGATTAACTAAGTGAAATGAAATGGCTAGAGCATTTACTGGAAGGAAGTGAGAATGGGTGCATAAATGAAAATACAATGATACAAGAAGTGAATTTTACAGGAAAATATGCTAGAAATATAGACTCAAATTTTCTGGAAATCGCAAGAACATGAGGAAATATGCTAGACTGCAATCGTTGTCTGCTTTGTTGACGATTGGAGTGCGTAGAGTCTCTTCTGTATTGTACACCATTTTATTTTATTTTTATATCTTGGCTCCTCAAGTTCGTGCACCAAGTTATGCACATGATATATGATTTCTTGAACTGCTGCTTTCCACTTTACATATCTCCCCATGATCTCTAACTCCTATGAAACTGTTCCTCCCTTTCCCACTCATCTTCAATTACTTAGTCAATAAACTAATTATTAACCCATTAAATAGATAATTATAAGTAATTACCTGGCTTAAACAATAACAAGTAAGTAACATCTTGGGCTTACCGTTTAAGCTTTCGAACCAGAGAGTAACTCAGGCCTGACTGTATTTTCATAGGTCATTAATTTATTAATTCGATAATACATTATACAACCTGCCATATTTAATATCAAGCTTTTGACTTTATGTGTGCAATTAAACAAAATATTCAGGACATAATAAGTTTGACTGAAAAAGGTATGTTCAGGGAACTAACAAGAATATATTAGCTTCTGCCAAAAACTTAGGGAACCTCCGCTTGGAAAAGCTGAAGGTATTCCAGCTAATATACTCAATGCCGTATTGCCACCAGGAGTTATTGTCGTAGCCAACTTAGGATGTCGTCGAACCAGGTCCAAAGCCACATCTGCCGAACATCAATACAAAAATAAGAAATCAATGAATCAAGTAATATCATCATCTTTTTAGATTGAATAACTGGGGTCAAACGGATAACTCTGCCAGAAGGCGCATTAGCAAATGTGCCTTCCACAATTTCGTCCATTCGTTATCTTACTCACCATAGAATCCAGAATGCACAATAGTACACAAGAGTAAACTGCCAGGGCGACCTACAAAGGGATTCGGCTCCACATTTTCTCTCGTGACAGTCAATAGATATACAACCATTTCCTTTTGGCCAAAAAGAGCAGCCAAATGGAGAGGCCAAAAGTTAGTATCATTCCTAATGTGAGGCAACTCTGGATCACGGGCAACTAATAGTTTTGCTGCCTCGACATTCCCATATTTGGCAGTATAGTGTAGCGCAGTTTCACGAAATTTACTCATTAAGGAAAGAGCCTCGGTGGGCATCAATTCCACTAACTTTTCCACAAAACGGATTGCCTCGCTTCTTCCAACTGCAATGTGAAGAACAGTCTCTGAAATCTTTGATATCCTAGCTGTGACAGCATCCGGATTAGAGTCAAAGATTTTTCTGGCACCTTCCCAATCACCTCTGATTGCAGCTTTATATAAAGGCAGGTGGAAGTTAAGATCCTTTTCTACAACATCAAATGTGTCTAATTAATATGGCTGCATAATTGCCTCAAAATTAAATGTGAGGCTGGGATTATTACCAGGCACCGACTGCGATGAAGAACTGGCCATCATAAGAAGACTATTCTCTATATCTTACTGCAATATCTACCCCTTTCTTCTCTGCCATTACAAAGCGCTCCGCACAAGAATGCAAGTCTGCTTCTAAATAACTAACCGGCGTCAAATTCAGTCCATTATACTCTCATATTCCATTAAAATCAAGATGGGCTTCCATGGAATTTGAGAAACAAAGGTCCAAGAAGTTATTTACGCCCCAAAAGAGATGGCAAAATTTTTTTTTTAAAAAAAAACAAAGAAAGAAAGAAAGAACAACTTTTCATTTTCAAAGCACTGTTTAAACAGGGAAACAAATTCAATGGAAACTCGTCAGACAATTTGGACGTAAGAACTGCTGAATTCAACAAAAAAAACACATGAAGGCTTGAGATATTTAAGCTTAAAGTGGACGAAGAACTCACATAACTGAGCCACAGAAGAAGGGTTGTTCGATTAAAGACATCATAAGCGGGACCCTTTTGAGAAGAAACTTATTCAGTAGATTTCACTGAAATAAACATGAAATTTTGAATGGTATTAAACAACCGTTAAACAAATCCTACAAATTGTGCTCACAATTTGTAAACTAGAGCTGCTCCAAATTCCACGGGAATTAATTTTATAGTGATTAAGATGAGCAAGTAAAGACCAGGACTAGTGTGTGCTCAAAAGTCAGAACGGGGAGTTGGGGCATCTCAACTCAGATCACGAAATTTTTTAAAATAAGTTTTTTTTTAAGTTATAATTTTTTGTTTTTGAAAAAGCTCTTTTTTTTATTTGAAAAAGTGTTTTTTTAAGCACTTATTTGATCATCCAAACATCATATTAACTGAAAAAAGCACTTTTTTCCTCAATCAGCAAACTTGTTGACCGGTGGTATTTTGTGTGGTTGAACTTAAATCTTTAAATTAGTTTTGTTAGTATTTTTTTTGGATTGCTTTGGAACACTATGTTTTGAATCTTGTGGTGATATTATATTTCTGTTTTAATGTTGTAAAAAATACTCGCAAGCGTACGAGTGTCAAGTTTTAATATAGTGAAAGAGAGAGTGTCGATCCCACAAGGAGTAATTTGAAAATATTCAATACTTGTAATTACAATAGTCTTAATTTTATCTAAAAAAATCAAACTTTGGAAATTTGCTGAACAATTAAATAAATAGTAAAGTTTGTAAAATGCACACACACACAATCCTTAAGAGATTATCAATCAGAGAAAAATAGTCTAGAGGTTTTGATTTCACCTGGTCTCGAAAATATTCATTCATAATTAATCTATTTTCATGAGTTCATTTCAATTAATAACCAAGAACACATAGATTATACTATTTCCCTCTCCCGAGTATCAAATAGAATGTATCAATCACAGATCGATTCCAATATCCCTATTAAAAATCTACTTGTAGTGATATGTGTAAAACAATGTTCTTTCTAGGCTCAATTAAAGTTATAAGCTCTCCCGAGATAAATAAACAATTAATAGTATGAATTCTATTGATCCTATTCTAAATCCCCTCTCCCGAGTGCCGGATTCTGAATAAATATGACAAATCAATTTATGGCCAGTAAATTGAAAAGACTTTCAAAACTAGAATCACAATTAATTTAGATGAACTTAAATCATTAAAATCAATAATTCATATACATGTCTTGACCAGGCTACATCAACCTCTAGACTTAAAAAGTTTAGTTCATACTCAAATTCATAACATAGCAAATCATGTTTATGAAACTAGACATCAAATCAATAATATAAATTCAAGAGAAAGAAAACAAATCCAAATATTCGATCTTCCGTGTCCGGACGATCTATCTTCATCTTTGTTCTTTGATGTTCTTCCAACTTGTGCAGAATTTTCTCTTCCAAAGTCTTCAAAATTTTCTCTCGATCGATCCTTGATGTGATTCTCTCTATGCGGCGGTTTCTCCTTCAATTGTGTGCAAAAAAATTCTTTTTATATGTGTTTCAAATCCAATAAATAAAAGCCCACGAAAGTCCAAAGTTTTCCCTCCCGAAAAATCCAAAAAACTGACTTTTGCGATGGCGCGCCCGCGCCTGAAGAGAGGGGCGCCCGCGCATGACTCTCTGTCTCCGGATGCTCAAAATTTTCCCTGACGCTCGCCCGCGCATGCCTCTGGGGTTAGAAAATTTGCATCGCGCGACAATTTTCAAAAAATCATATCTCACTATCTAACCGTCGGATTGAGCTGAAATTTGGACAGTAGCTTTAAAACATTCTAAACCTTATTCTGGACGGTGAAGATTGGATTTTGATGCATTAATAATTCCCAGTAATTTTCTGAAGTTGATACTATATAATGCATCCTTCCGCTTCTTCTTGCTACTTTTGCACCAATCCTTGCAACTCACAAAAACAACAACTAATACACATAATATCCACTCGATACATCACAAAAGTCAAGAAAAATCATATATAAATTAAGTGCATAAATTGCACTTATCATTTAGTGTTGTTAATATTTCATCTTGCTAGCCTTATCCTTTGAGTTGTTTTAAAAATCAAATTTGTCTTGATTAGGCTTAGATGATATTATTTGTGTAATTTTCTTTCTTGAATGGATGTGATAAGATATATGTTGGAGAGCAGAATATAAGTAGGGTGTGGAACGTGATTTTGGAGTGGACTTGCAAGTGCAAAAATCGAATACATTTTCTACTGTGTGTTCTGATAGAAAGCAAGACAAGCTGAGTGAATATAACTAAAATATATTCTGTGTTGAAATATCGAGCATTTTATGGTGATACAAGATTACAATTGATGCTTGATACATTCCTCGGAAGAGGAAGGTGATGTTCTCGGGAGAGGACAATCTGCGACTTTGAAGGGATTTCAAGCAAAGCGGATCAAGACGAGCGGTGCTCGCCAAATGACTTCACCAAACGTGTTCTTCATTAAGGCGTCATGAACAAGAGGGGGTCTTGTGGTTTTTTATTAAGCCCTTAGTTAGTTGTAACACATTGAAACATTTGTGAAATCATTTGAAATCTGGGCATGACCTCGTAGACGTAGGTCTTTTGACCGAACTATGTTAAAAATCTCGTATTCTTATTTTTATTCTTCTGCTACATATTTTTTATTGTGTACTCCATATAAAGTAAACAACTGCAATCATAACATAGATTTCAATTGGCATCAGAGAGGTTCACTTTACCTAGTACTAAGTGAGATCCGAATAATTATTCTGTGTTTTTTTTGTTGCAGAGATGGATTCTGGAAGAGAAGGAGGTTCTATGAACAAACCTTCACTCTTGGATGGGACTAATTACCCATTTTGGAAAGCAAGAATGAAAGCTTTCATTAAATCTGTTGATGAAAAATCCTGGAGATCTATTGTGATAGGATGGACTCCTCCAATGGAAAAAGTAGATGAAGAAAAAGAGACCAAACTGAAGAAAGAAAATAAGTGGACTGCAGATGAAGAACGACTTGGAATGGCTAATGCAAAAGCTTTAAATGCCATTTTTATTGTTGTTGATATTAATCAGTTTAAACTAATATCTACTTGTGAATCTCATAGAGACGCTTGGAATATTTTGGAGAGAAGGGACAACAACTGTTAAAATTTCTAAACTACAAATTCTAACTACCAAGTTCGAAGAGTTGAAGATGGAGCCGGATGAGACTCTTAATGATTTCAAAACGAAATTGTGTGATATTTTTAACGAAGCATTTGCTCTAGGAGAAAAATACTCAGATGCAAAACTCGTTTGAAAAACACTACGTTCGCTTCCAAAAAGATTTGACATGAAAGTTGCAGCAATCGAGGAAGCCAAAGACATTGATTCCATGCGTTTGGATGAGCTAATGGAATCACCGCTCACATTTGAACTGAAGTTTAAGCAGAAAAGAAAGGACAAAGGGATTGCCTTGAAAGCCGAAACTCAAAATATTGAGGGAAGTGATGTATCTGAAAATGAAAATGATTTGGTTGAGTCACTTGCTTTACTTACCAAAAATTTTACTAAAGTGTTGAAAAGAATGAAAAATCAAGGAAAAACCTGGAATCCATCTAAAGCTAACAAATATTACAATTCTCAAAATTTCAGGAAAAACAAGGAGGATGCTGGTAGCACTGAAGAGAAGAACAAATTCAAAGGAATATAGTGCAGGGCATGTGGAGGTTTTGGACACATTCAAGTAGAATGTTCAAATACCATCAAAGAGAAGAATAAGGCCATGAACTATACTTGGAGTGATGATGAGTCAGAAGAAATCCAAGATGAGACAGACAGACACGTGAGCAACCATGTTGCACTAACTGCTCATACCAATCTATCAGGGAAAGAGTTGCTGAAAACTCACTGTTCAGAACCCGTCTTACCTGATGTCGCAACAAGCAGTAAAACAAAGGCCGAAATATTTGATTTTGAATCTGAAACTGACTCACAAGATGATGAAGGCAGTGGAAATGAAATAGAAGAAACTGAAGTGTTGAAGGCATATTCAAAAATGTATCGTATGTGGAAGATTGTATGTACAAAGAACACATAATTGGTAAAGAAAACGGAGTTGCTTGATCGTGAGAAAGAAGAATGGAAGATAGTGGCTCAGGAACATGAACAGGATGCTGCAGAGAGTAAAATAAAATTAACAGATGCTCTACATGAACTTAATTTTTTGAAAGAGCGCATTAAAATGTTTAATGTAGGAACCGCTAATCTTGATCATGTCTTATCTTTGCAAAGAAATGGTGGAGATAAAACTAAGCTAGGATATCAAGAAAACAGTTTATCTTCAGGAACTAAATTTGTGAAAGAAACAAGAATGAATCATCGTCATGGATATAAAGGTAAGACATTTATTCCCATATGTCACTACTATGGAAAATCTGGTCACATAAGACCAAAATGCTATGATTACATCAGAGATTTTAGAATAAGAAAAACCTTGCCCTCTATATATCAAACATATAGACAGCATTTCAGAACCAATATCCCTCAAAACTCGGGTAAGAAGATTTGGGTTAGAAAATCCGATTTGAACTATTATGTAGCATATACTTCTATGCAAAATGATTCTGACAACTCCTGGTATTTTGATAATGGCTCATCTAGGCACATGAAAGGCGATCTCTCACTTCTTACAAAATACAAGGAATGCAAAGAAGGGAAAGTAACTTTTGGTGATGGCATGAAAGGAAGAGTATTAGGAAAAGGAACACTTAATGTTCCAAGATGTCCTAAGTTCAAGAATGTGCTACATGTTGAAGGGCTCAAAGCAAATCTCATAAGCATTAGTCAACTTTGTGACCAAGACTTACATGTGAAATTCAATAAAAATGGTTGTGAAGTACTTGATTCAAATAATGTCTGTGTTTTTGCAGGGATCTAGATCTGGGGACAACTGCTATATCTTATCCATCTTAATTTCTAAATCTGCCCTAGTTTTGTGCCATAAGACTAGTACTGGTGATATTGATATTTGGCATAAATAATTGGGTCACTTGAATTATGACAATCTGATCAAAATTGTGAATGCAGGAGCAGTTCGAGGAATACCAAAGCTAGGAAAGAAAGTCCCTTGAATTTGTGGACCTTGTCAACTCGTGAAACAAACGAGAGCTCCATACAGTGCAATACACAAGTTCACAACAACCAGATTACTTGAACTTGTTCACATGGATCTTATGGGACCTATGCAAGTAGAAAGTGTTGGTGGGAAAAGATATGTTTTTGTGTGTGTTGATTATTATTCTAGATTTACTTGGGTGAACTTTATAAAATAAAAATCTGATACTTTTGATTATTTCAAAAAATTGTGTGTCAAGATCATGAATGAAAAACAGTGCATCATTGGTAGGATTAGAAGTGATCATGGGAGGGAATTTGAAAATATTATGTTTGCTAAATTTTGCAATGAGCAGGGAATTAGTCATGAATTTTCAGCCCCAAAGACTCCACAGCAAAATGGGATTGTTGAACGGAAGAATAGGACGCTTCAAGAAATGGCTCGAGTCATGCTAAATTCAAAGAAAATTCCAATGAAACTGTGGGCAGAAGCTGTCAACACATCATGCTATACAATAAATAGAGTCTATTTGAGGCCAGGTATCACAAACACTCCGTATGAAATTTGGAAAGGTAAGAAGCCAAACCTTAACTACTTTCATGTGTTTGGCTGTGTATGCTACATTCTCAATGATCGAGAACATCGGGGTAAGTTCCAAGCTAAGAGTGACCAAGGTGTGTTTATCGGCTATTCCACTAATAGTCGTGCCTATCGTATTTACAATCTGAGGTCTCAAACCATAATGGAACCAGCTAACGTTGTGTTTGATGATATGAATGACTTGAGTAAATACTCGACCAAAGATGAAGTAGGAGATTTCATGGTAGAATCACTAGAAATCAATGAAAAATCTTCTGATCAAGAAGATGTTTCAGAACCTGTTGGGACATCACATGAGACAGAAAGCTTGCAGAATACATACGAACCTAATGAGCAATCTAAGGATCAACCATTCACTTCTGAAAAGGAGCCTTCATCCAGAATAAAAAAGAACCATACTTCCTCAGCAATAATCAGTGATCCCAACGAAGGTATACGAACTCGAGATGTGCCAAGAAGAAGGTATGATAACATGGTCAGGTATGTCTGCTTTATATCTCAATTTGAACCTAAAAATGTAAAGGAAGCTCTACTAGATGATGCTTGGATAAATACAATGCATGAAGAATTAGAACAATTCGTTAGAAATGACGTATGGGTCTTGGTTCACAGGCCGAAAGATTTCAATGTTGTTGGAACCAAATGGATATATAAGAATAAATCTGACGAAGTTGGCACAGTTATTAGAAACAAGGCTAGACTCGTTGCTCAAGGTTACTATCAAATTGAGGGAGTTGACTTTGAAGAAACCTTCGCTCCTGTTGCTAGACTTGAATCTATCAGATTACTTCTTGCTATTGCTTGCTCTCTTCATTTTAAACTATATCAAATGGACGTCAAAAGTGCATTTTTAAATGGTTTTTTGAATGAAAAAGTCTACGTTGAGCAGCCAAAAAGATTTGAGGACCCGCATCATCCTGATCACGTGTTCAAACTCAAGCGAGCTCTGTATGGGTTGAAGCAAGCTCCAAGAGCTTGATACAAGAGACTGACTCAGTTTCTTACTAGCAGGGGCTACAAGAGAGGGGGAGTTGAAAAAACTCTGTTTATCAAACACATTAATTCTGATATTATTATTGCTCAAATATATGTCGATGACATTGTTTTTGGATCTACTTTGCAGGTTGAAGTAGATGAATTTGTGAATCAAATGAAAGCTGAATTTGAAATGAGCATGGTCGGAGTATTAACCTACTTTTTAGGGTTACAGGTGAAACAATGTGAGGATGGGATCTTCATTTCTCAAACAAAATATGCAAGGAATCTAGTGAAGAAATTTGGACTCGATAATGCAAAACACATGAAAACTCCAATGGGGCCAATAGAAAAATTGACCAAGGATGAACATGGAGTCTCAGTAGATACAAAATTATTTAGAAGCATGATTGATAGCCTGTTATATCTCACAGCAATTCCACCTGACATATGTTTTTTTTGTAGGAGTCTGTGCAAGATATCAAGCCAATCCAAAGGAAAATCATCTGAAGGCTGTCAAGAAGATTATTCGCTATATTAATGGTACATCTAACTATGGAATTTGGTTCTCTAAGGATACTAACACTTGTCTGGTAGGATTTAGTGATGCAGATTGGGCTGGAAACTCGGATGACAGAAAAAGTACAACCCGAGGATGCTTTAATGTGGTATGTAACCTGGTCTCATGGCATAGTAAGAAACAAATTTCCATCTCTTTGTCAACTGCTGAGGCTGAATACATTGCTGCTGGAAGTTGCTGCACACAATTACTTTGGATGAAACAAATGCTAGAGGACTATGGTATTGTACAAGATGCTTTAGTAGTTTATTGTGACAATATGGGTGCAATAGATATCTCTAAAAATCCATTTCAGCACTCTAGGACAAGGCACATCGACATTTGTCATCACTTCATACGTGATTTGGTTGAATGTAAAAAGGTTGTTTTGGAACATGTTCCAACAGAGAAACAAATTGCAGATATATTCACTAAGGCTCTAGATTCTGTGAAGTTTGAAACACTTAGAAAAGCTTTGGGTGTGTGTGATATATGATATTTTCTCTTGTACTCTCAAGTTTAGAAAATCACGTTTTTTTCTAACTAAAAGTTCTTTTTGTGTGCGGTGTGTGACATAGGGAACCTGACTACTAGTCTCAACATTTAATTAAAGAGAATCTCTAGTGACTCTAGAAACTTTCTTGGCCAATTTTTTATTAAAAAAAATGATGTGATCTCAAATATACTTCATAAGTGGTGGTTGGAAAAAGCTACCTAAAAAACCCAATGGACGGTTTTCTTAGAGTGTGAGCTACCAACAAGTGAAAAAAAAATATTGAGAAAATTTGAAGTGCATAATTGGGAAAACGCTACCTAAACAACCCAGGTGAATGTTGTTGCTTTAGAGTGGGAGCTACTAATGCACTGTAATTTGGCTATGAGTTTGAACTGGATTCTCTGTTTTTTTTCTGGGACAAGAATAGTGGTTCTCTTTGACATTTCACTCTCATAAAAAAAATTGACAAAGTTAGGTCTTCGTGAAATATAAACTTGTTGAGATATATTCTACTATAATTTTTTTTTCTCTCACACAACTTGTTTTTCTCTGTATTTCTCACTCTTGAATTTGTGAGCCCAAAGTGATTATTATTATTTTTGTTGGGCCTTTAAATGTGCTTTGTCTATTATATTGGATCATTAGAGGATATTTTTGGGCCTTTATTTCTCTCCTCTACCACCGTTAAACCTATCTGCTTTTAGTTCACATTATTTAATTTTGCGTATCTCTTCCTCTATCACGCTTGATCTTGGCCGAATCAGAATTTTTCAGTTTCACTTGCTCAAATCATGGTACACACAAGAGGTCAAAGATCTCTCAAAGGCTTACAGGGCAATGAATCCAACTCAAGATGGGCACTGTGGACTCCTACCTCTCATCGTCGTCGTCGACTGGTCAAGAACGGAGATCCAATGTTGTCTCCAACACCGATTTCAGTTATTTCTCCCTATCTTGATATGGTGGTTTATCAAACTAAGCCAACTCCGAGGCAAAAATCGCAAGGGACGTCGCCGCATCCCTCGAGCCCGACCACCGATCACATGAATTCATCTCAAATTCCTAGGGCGTCAGAACTCAAAGAACCCGTTCAAGATATGGACTCGATCAAAGTCCCAAACAAAGACACTGGATTTTCTCACAAGTCAGTTGAGACTAAGGGTACTAGATCAAAACAAAGCGAATTGATGTTTCCTGTCGATTCAATTTCTTCACGGACGCGGGCTAGTGTCAAAGAAAAAATTTCCAAGTCGTCCAAAATTACCAAGAAAATGAAAGAAGCATGCTCTCCTGGTGACAGTAATAAGTTTCGTGTACCCTCCAAGAAAGCTACTTCAGATGTCAGGACTCGAGACAAGCATCAACATCCCACGAGCTCTGGTATCTCTACACAAGCTCAGCAGTCTCGCACAACCAGAATGGCTTCACGAAGGTCTAACAATACTTCCTCGAGAACACTCAGGTATGACTCTTCACAGGCCTTCTCACATTTTTTTCTTTAGCAAAGCAAATAGATTCAAATGGAGTAGCATGTCAACACATCCAATTATTGCAGAAAGGATTTGGTATAAAAAATGGGGTGTTTTAGGAACTATCACTGACTTGTTATTGAAAGAAAACTAGATGCTCACAGTCACTAAACCCAACTCCTATGTCATGGACATTGTCTATGAATTCTATGCGAATCTATCCCAACAAATTTCGGTTGCTGGTTCACCATTCTATCATAAGGTCTATGTTCGGGGTCATGTATTTGATTTCACTCCAACTATTATTGATAAGTACTTTGGTCATTCACATGCTGAATCTGATGAATTGTGTGAGTATATTCTTGATACAGACATTGATCTTGATGAGGTTGTTACTGAACTTATTGGTGTTCCCACAAAGTGGGAGTCTAGGCCTTGTAGCTCTACTCTCACCTCCAAATATGCTATTTTGAGTAGATTGGATTGTGTAACTGGTTTCCCACATCACATGTCATGACCATTGATGAAGAAATTGGTCGGTTTCTGTTTCGAGTTGGTAAAGGATTGCAACTCAGGTTAGGTGAGTCTATCTTTAAGCCGGTAGTGTCTCATGCCGACATCCGTTCTTCTCGTACTCATTTAGTGTTTCCATCTTTGATTTGTGACATTATGAAGTCACAACATGCTATTAGACTGGATCATGAACTCTGTATTTTTGTTTCAAAAGTCCATATACTCACTGATATTTTTTTGGAAGGCAAACATCCAGTTGATATTCAGGGGGATGACCAATCTGCTCAAGCTCAAACCTCTAAGAACACAACTTCTCCTCAAGTTGATAATTCTACAAATACTGGTGCTGAGATTCAATTACTTCGGGACTCAATTGCTTGCTTGGATGTCAAACTTGAAAAAATCTTGGGCCAACAAGTTGAGATCATACATCAACAGGGGAAGATTTATGAATTTCTTGCTACTGTCATCACACGCAAACAGAATGTGCTGCTTTGAATGTTTCGTCACAAAGGGGGAGTAATATTTTTTGAAAGCTTGTGTCCAAAACAATCCAAAGGGGGGAGATTGTTGACCGATGGTATTTTGTGTAGTTGAACTTCTATCTTTAAATTAGTTTTGTTAGTATTTTTTTTGGATTGCTTTGGAACACTATCTTTTGAATCTTGTGGTGATATTATCTTTTTATTTTAGTGCTGTTAATATTTCATCTTGTTAGCCTTATCCTTTGAGTTGTTTTAAAAATCAAATTTGTCTTGATTAGGCTTAGATGATATTATTTGTGTGATTTTCTTTCTTGAATGGATGTGATAAGATATCTACAGGAGAGAAAAATATAAGTAGGGTGTGGAACGTGATTTTGGAGTGGACTTGCAAGTGAAAAAATCAAAAACATGTTCTACTGTGTGTTCTGATAGAAAGCAAGACAAGCTGAGTGAATATAACTAAAATATATTATGTGTTGATAGTTTGAGCATTTTATGGTGATACAAGATTACAATTGATGCTTGATACATTCCTCGGGAGAGGAAGGTGATGTTCTCGGGAAAGGACAATCTGCGACTTTGAAGGGATTTCAAGCAAAGCGGATCATGACGAGTGGTGCTCGCCAAATGACTTCACCAAACGTGTTCTTCATTAAGGTGTCATGAACAAGAGGGAGTCTTGTGGGTTTTGATTAAGTCCTTCGTTAGTTGTAACACATTGTGTTGGGGATCGATATAGTGTATAGAGGGGAGGGGGGTGAATACACAATAATGATAGTCTTTAAAATCTAATGCAATATGGTTGAGTAAATGTTAGTTCACTCGACCAATTTTCTTTTAGCCTGCTAGAAATATAAGAGCAATTATGATTAGTGCGGAAATAGCTTTCAATATGCTAGATGATATCCATGGAATGATGCAATGCAATAACGTAAGTAGACACAGATATGTTTCTTGGATGTTCGGAGCTCAATCTCCTATGTCACCCCTTCTTCCACCTCGGAAGGATTCACTAGAAGACTTTGGTTATTACAACATCTTGCAATACACCCGATCCAAGTTAGGACTTATCCAATGCCTAATATGGAACTCCTAGATTCACAGTGATAAGATTTAAAGCTCTTATCAAGCTTTTCTTCAGATGGTGATGATGATTGTCTTAGTCTCTCGAGGACTTAAGACTTCTCAAATCCTTGCATCAGGTAGCGTTCTTCAAACGATATCTGGATTTGAGCAACCCTTGAAAAAGATCTCTTTGAAGATCGGATAAGGCTGTTAAAGCTAAGGGTTTTCTCTTTGAGCGGTTGAGTATTCAAGATGGGTTTGAGAGCTCAGATAGATAGATTTTCAATAAGCGTTGTGTTGTGTTCTGTCGTATATTCTGTCTAGAGAGGCTTTGATATATATAGTCTTAGTCTTCAACGTCTTTCTTCTTTGTCCAACGGTAGGATTTCCCTACTGACAAAGCTTTCTGAATATTTCGTACTGGGAGTGCCTTTAATTGTCTATTCAATGTGTCGCTCACATTAAATGCTATTTAAGGCTTTCTCATTTTATCAGATGAATCCTTAAATGCTTCGTCCTTTTGCTTTTCAGTTGTCTTGTCACTTTCTAAGATCTGGAAAACTGTAACTTCGAGATGTAGTGTATAGCTTTCTGTATTTGAAGTTCGGTAGATATCTCAGTCGGTAGATATGTCTTTGTTCCGTTTGACATACAACTGCTTTGCATTTTTCGTTGGTTGATAAGCTTTAGCTGACGTCGGTAGATGTGTACTTTGTTCGGTTGTCGTACAACTGCTTTGCATGCTTTGGCTGCCATCGGTAGATGTGTCTTTGTTCGGTTGACGTAGCTGCTTTGCATGCTTTGGCTGACGTCGGTAGATATGTCTTTGTTCGATTGACGTAGTTGCTTATACAAATAAATGGCGGCCGACTAAACAACAAAGTATTGTTTTGTTATCACCAAAAGTCAGGATTCAACAATTTCTCCCTTTTTGGTGATGACAAAACCTAGGCCCCAAAAATCATTTAAAGAAGATAGAAGACGAAATGAATTCATTGCGAAGATGAATTGCATTGAACAATTAATGTTACAAGCAATCATTGATAAGTAGCAGTGAAAACCTATTACACCTACATTGTGTTAAGTAAATAAAATATACATAAAATGTACCTTACTTCCTTTGCATTCTCTGTGAAGAGGTGTCAACTGATTTTCCGGATACTTCCCCCTTTTTGACATCACCACGGGTGAGATGAGAGATGATCTCTCCTAGTTGAGCACCGATAGTGGTTTGAAAAGTGTCAATACGGGAGTCGATATGAGCGGTTAAATCAGCCTGAAGAATTGAGATTTGCGTTGAAGTATGCTCATTTGTGCGTCGAACAGTTTGAGAGACCTGTTCGGCAATAGTACCCATAGCTCAAAGATTGCGTTCTTTGTAGTTTTTCAGTTCAGTGACGCATCTGCCGAGTTCAGAAGACAAACTGTTAAGGCGAGACATAATAGTTGATCTTGTGTTGTCAATGCTAGCGTCTTGTCCTTGTATACGATTGCTGAGTCGCTGTGTGGTTACGCAAAAATCTTCTACGATGCATTCCAAAGCATAATTCACTGGTTCGGAGTCAGCAACTGAAGTTGAAGCAAGTGTAGCAGTTTGTTCTCTTTGAGGCGAGACTTTGGTGGTATCGATTGATGAATGGACATTGATGCCAATCACCTGATCTGTTTGGTGAATTGGACTGGAGGGCTGCGAGCCGTCAGTCGTCGGTTGAGGCGAGTCTTCAGAATGAATCTCCAGAAGAGGAGATGTTGGTTGTTCATCATCAAAAATTGATTGCATAACATCTGAGACTGATGTGAGTGGGATCTCAGGAAGATTATCACCAGCAACTATTGTGATTGGGTCAATCAGTTGAGGATCTGTGATGAGATCAGCACTTGATGTAGGTTCAGCGGCTGATGAGGAAGCAAACGAAAAATATGTCAAGGGACATTCGTCTTGTGCATCAATAAATTCCTGTTCCTCTGCTGAGAATACGAAGTCAGATGCTTCCGAGTTATCATGAGAATCTAGAAGAGGGATCATGGCCTGAACTTCGTTGTTATATGCCTGTATGTATTCGTCGTCCGGTAGTGGGATGGAGTATTTGAGCCGATATTCTTGTAAAAAGGTGTCAGTGACATCAACTAACTGCTTAAGACGTAAGATGACTTCAGTGTCATCTTTGGCAGTTTTGCTCATCGGCTGATAATTCTTTTCTCTTTTGGCAAGAATATATCGGGCGAGACTATCATGGAGCTGAACATCCACCAACTTATATCTGCCGAGTGCTGTGTCAAGATTTGATGTGGCAGTGAGAATGAACATTTTGTCTTCCAATGTGGAAAGGTACTCCAGTTTATTCTCAAGCAAGATCTGAGAATATGAAGCATTCAGACGATAGTTCACCCATTCATCAAATTCCTGTAGTTTGAACCGCACAGCCCGAAGAATGTTAAAAATAATGATAAGAACCTCCATTTTCCCTACCGATTGGGCTTTTTGAAATGGGATGAGAGGTGCTTTTCCTTTGCCCTGAGGGTCGGTTGAAGTTGTGGTCAGTGCAGAGAACGAGGGTTCCTGGATAGTGATCCCTTTTGGTGGAGGAATCTGGGTCTTCACAACCAACTCTTGTGTTCTAAAGATCTGCTGACTGATGACGGCAGCAATATCAACTGATGAATTCGGTGAGGGCAGAGAAATGGGTAATGTGGTAACAATGGTGTTGTAAATTGGTTCGGAATTTACTTGGGGAATTTGGATTGGGTGAGTAGGTAGTGTTTCGGATGTTGAGACTTCAGTGGTTGCTGTGGTCAGTTGAGATGTTGGGGTGTGAACTGTAGATAGCAACTTGATCCACTTTGGTTTTGGGTGAGATAGCTTGGGAGCCATTTTTACCTTTTGGGATGGAGAGGGATGAGCGAATACTTGAGCTAAGGGAGCATTGTCACTAACCTCATCCTCCAGATCAAAGTCCACTTGAATAGGTTGTCTGATCGGTCGAGTACGCTTGACTTGGGGAGCTGCAGTGCTTTTGGCACACTACAACAAATATGTTAATTAACCACACTAAAAAGACAACGGTTTTATACACAAATTGTTGTCTTTTGTCCTTTAACAACGGTTTTTACAAAAACCGTTGTCGTTGGTCGTATTTTAATGAAAAACCACAACGGTTTTTAAAAAACCGTTGTCTTATATGTGTCAAAAACAACGGTTTTAAAAAACCGCTGTCTATGAGTGGGTTTTTTATGGCCTATGACAACGGTTTTAATTAACCGTTGTCTATGTGCGTGTTTTTTGGAGTCTACGACAACGGTTTTTAGTTGTCTATGTGCGTGCTTATGGAACTCTACGACAACGGTTTTTTTAATCGTTGTCTTTGTGTGTTTTTTTAAGTCAAAGACAACGGTTTTAATGAACCGTTGTGTAAAAATGTTGTGTTTGATTTTTTCTTTAAATTTTAATTAAATATAAAATAAGAAAAAAAATAAGCAGACCAAAACACAAAGTTTCTCTTCTTCTATTCATTCTCGGGTTGGTTAAAAAAATAGGACTCCCTTGAGTATTATTTAAATAATAAGGATCTTGACTTTAAAAAAAAAAAAAAAAAAGGATTTGACTGTCCATACACTTTTTTCAAAATAAAAAATAATAAACCAAAAAAAATTGGGTCGACTAACCAAGACAGCAAAGTTGGTCGACCCAAACTTTAAAAAATGCTTGGTCGACCCAAGCATTCATTTTGCTTGGGTCGACCAAGCACAATCATATGCTTGGGTCAGATGCATGCTTGGGTCGACCATAAATCCAAGGTTTATGGTCGACCCAAGCATTTAAAATGCTTGGGTTGACCATAAACCCAAGCATGTATGGTCGACCCAAGCATATTGGGTCGACCCAAGCATGGTCGACCCAAACAAAAGCTGGGTCGACCCAAATATTTTTTTTGGGTCAACCCAAGCATATTGGGTTGACCCAAACATATGCTTGGTCGACCCAAATAAAAGCTGGGTTGACCCAACCATTTTTTTTGGGTCAACGCAAACTACCCAAGCATATGCTTGGGTCAACCCACAAGCATATTCTTGGTTGACCCAAACAAAATCTGGGTCGACCCAAGCCTTTTTTGTGGGTCAACCCAAGTTTGGGTTGACCCAAGCTTGTGCTCCGTAAAATCTTGGGTCGACCCAAGCTTGTGCTGTGTCGACCAGACACAATTGATGCTTGGGTTGACTCAAGTTTGAGTCTTGTGAAATTAGCGGATTCATGTGTTAATACATGTATAATTATATAACATATTTGTGATATTAGTTGATTCATATGTTAAAATATTTACGATTATAGAGCATACTTCTTAAATTATTAGATTCATATGTTAAAACATGTATCATTGTAGAACATAATTGTGAAATTAACGGATTCTTATGTTAAAACATATATCATTATAGAATACATTTGTGAAATTAGCGGATTCATGTGTTAAAACACGTACGGTTATATCACATACTTGTCAAATTAGCGGATTCATATGTTAAAATATGTACGATTATATAATATAGTTGTGAAATAACTGGATTCATATATTATGTATCATTATAGAACATACTTGTGATATTACCATATTCATATGTTAAAACATGTACGATTATATAACATATTTGTGAAATTAACGGATTCATATGTTAAAATATATATGATTCTATGTCAACATACTTGTAACATTAGCGGATTCATATGTTAAAATATGTACGATTTTAGAACATATTTGTGAAATTAGTAAATTCATATGTTAAAACATGTACGATTATAAAACATGCTCGTGGATTGTTGAAATATGTACAATTATCAATGAACATTGAACAAAATGGTGTAATTATGAGTCAAAATTATATAATTATCGGTCAAACTTATATAATTATCGATAATATTTTTATATCTCGAGTCAAGTATCAATCCGCGGATTATAGGTCAACATACTTGTGAAATTATTGGATTCATATGTTATAACATGTATGATTATGGATCAACATACTTGTGAAATAAGTGGATTCATATATTAAAATATGTACAATCATATAACATACTTGTGAAATTAGTTGATTCATATGTTAAAACATGGACGATTATAGAACATATTCGTGACATTAGTGGATACATTGTTGAAAAATGTACAATTATAAATGAACATTGGATAAAATTATGTAATTATGAGTCAAAATTATATAATTATCTGTCAAACTTATATAATTATCGACAATCTCTTTCAGGCACGGATCTACTCATGTAGTTTTATTATCTGAGAGACAGTCTAATAAAAATATATCAATGAGGTAGATCAACTATATTCATTTATATATGTATTAAAAATTTATATGGTCTAACGTGGTCTATCAAAAAATTTATGTGGTCTACCAAAAAACTGTAAGAGTGGGTGCCCAGTGAGCCAACTGTGTGGCTATGGGCTTTGTTGACTCTTTGTATAAACAATCTTTTGTTTAATATTATTTACACTTTTATGGCAATGACTTTATATTACTTCATATTGTTATATATACTATTGTTGTTTTGATAAAGACCTTGAATATACTATAGTGTATGTAAGATGTGGTAGAACATGGAGATGTCTATCATGAAATACATCTTATAGTCACTGTATATTCTAAAACCGTTCCTAGTCGATTGAGCCGTCCGATAATAAGGATAAGGATCGCTCGAGTTTGAGACTAGCATTTGCGATGCGGAGTACCACGTTTCATTGGTAGGGAACATGGAGATGTTCGAAGCATGCAAATGGATATTCATAGGATGAATAGTCGAACTACCCTATCCGGACTTTCCAAGTGGTTATCACTTATCGAGTGGATAAAGTCCGCGGTTTTGGTTGTACACCATTAGTCCTTACGACTTGAAACATCATGGAGACTCTATATGCTAGTACTGTGCTTTGACTCGTTTACCGACTCTGAGGGGGTCATCAGGTGTCGAGATTGGGTACAGTTACGACACATATAGGAGTCAATGCATTGTTGTCAAGGATTCACCACATACTTGCGAGTGTGGATATCCTATGCGATCTGAGGAGATATTAGTGTGACAAATCTCTGGCCAGAGTACTTGATGTGATTTAAGAAATGGTTTCTTAGTAGCACATGCGATGTCACTAATTTGATCTTCAAGATGTATTGCATAGTTATCGAATCTTGAGCGACTCTCGATATACCAATGGTTGTTGATTCGATCGGGATATTTGGATGAAGGGACCGTACTGTACGCTAACCAAAATCTACTGGTTCTTGTAGGCACTATCAGTGATACCTAGGGAATCATGGGGCGATGTTGCTAGGCGCTTTACCATGATTCGTTGGGCAAGTCGGAAAGTGTTGTTCCGAGTCACAAGGAGTTGTGAGCCCACGGCTAGCTGTATCCCTGAACCATTGAGGGTCACACAGTGTAATGGAGTTTTAATCCCCGTTGAGATAGTTAAATTTAAAGAGTTAAATTTAATGAACTAAGGAGTTGGACTTCTTAAATAAGAGTAAGGGAGTAGGATTTCCTAAAATGACATAGGGATGGACATTTTTGGAAACCACTGAATTCGGATTCAGGAAAATTTATTTTGACTTTAAAACGTGCAGAAATGGTTTCTGTGCACATTGGTGAAATCGTTTCATCAATCGGAGTCACGATGAATTTTATATTAATTTCTGAACGAGCGGGCTTTGCTTGTCGGGCCCCAGCTTATGACTAATGGGCCCTAAGGTGTTAGTGGCCTGCATTATAAATAAGTTATTTCAGTACAGAAATTACACACAACAGCTCATAATTTTTGAGAAGCAAAAATCGAACCCTAGCCTCTCAAAAGTTTCGGCCGTCCCCTCCCTGTCCTCTGCCCGAGAAAATTCCGGTCTGTGATTTTGAATCGCGGTCAGGAATAACGAATCAGATTCGTGTAATCTCTTCGCAGAAAACTTCTGATAGATTTTCTAGTGCGATTATAGAACATACTTATAAAATTAGTGAGTTCATATGTTAAAACATGTACGATTATCAATCAACATTAGTGGATAAAAACATGCATGTGAAATTTGCGGTTTCATACGTTAATAGGTACGAATATAAAACATACTCGTGAAATTAGTTGATAAATTGTTAAAAAATGTACACTTATCAATAAACATCAGACAAAATTGTGTACTTACGTGTCAAAATTATGTAATTATCGGTTAAACTTGTGAAATTAGTGGATCAATATGTTGCAACATATGCGATTATATATCAAAATTATGTAAATATTGATCAAAATTGTAAAATTAACAGCGAAAAAATTATTTAACTGCCTAATTTTTCTTTACAAACAAAAATGTTAAAAAATAGATAAATGTATTACAAACAAAAATGTATTATGGAATTGATAATCAGCATAGTCCCTTATGAATCGCATTCCGAATTTAATGAAAAATGCTTTTTTTGCGGCACGTAATTCTTCTTTCCGCAGTGCGTAAATGCGTGCTGCGGAAACTTCTTTCCACAGCGCGCAGCACGCTGCGGAAAGATGCAAGCCTGGTCAACCTGCTTATTGCTCTGGGTTGCTCTGGGTCGACCCAAAATCTTACCTGGATCAACCCAAACATGAATAAAATTTTGTTTTTAAAATCTAATAAATATTTTTTTTTATTTTTTATTAATTAAATACAAGGCCATATAAATAAATTACACGTCCAATCCTTTTTTTTAAATAAAACAGATTCCAATCCCTTCTGCCTAAATTTCCCTTCATTCTCAAACGATTTCCCGTCAAACCCTAACCCGATCCCCAATCTGCCATCCTCGCTTTTATTCTGTGCAGGAGGAATATGACTACCGGAGCTCCGATTCGCCGCTGTGTAGTGGCTCTCAGAGGCGGCCGGATATTGGTTCACAGATGTCGTGTCCGTCGGTTCCGATCGACGCTCGGAGTCTGCTCTGAGATGATAAGGGGAAATGAGAGGGAGAGGCTGAGCATGAGTGAGGACTTGATGAATTTGCTGCTCAGGTTGGATGGAATCAAGGGAATCGATTGGGGGATTAGGGTCTGCAGAAAGGCGTGACGAGAAAGACGATCGCCTTGCAGGAGAAAATTGATGCTCCGATTCGCCGCTCTGTAGTGGCTCTATGAGGCGGACGTGGCCAGATATTGGTTCACAGATGTGGTGGCCGTCGGTGGTGTCGGAGAAATCTTCTCATAGAAGCGGAAGACATGTACTTGCCAAGATTCTAGCTTCGATTATATATCACCCCGTTTCACAATTTTTTTTTCAAACACTTTTGCAAGAGGAAATGGAGTTCTTCAAGAAAGAGAAAGCACTGAGATTGCAAAGCCATCTCGAGAAATACTTTAATAACCGAAAACATTTGATTTTCTCTTTTTAATTGATATTGTCACACTATTTTGATTAATGCCATTATTGTTTTGAGAGAAGCCTTGTTTATGATTCTTGGTTATATTTTACTTCTTTTGCATAATCTTTTCGCATATTTGTAAAGCTGTCATTTCGTCACTTCTTTTCCAATTTTGTTTCTAAACCGTGAGGCATTTCAATCTCTTGACTATTGGTTGGGACTATCACTCACACGTGACTAAGATTCCATGTATGTTTGTGATGCAAATATATTCTTATTGCATAAAAAGGGATTTCATATTTCAAATTTGAAATTATATTAGTTATACACATCGTTTGATCCCTACCAAATTCTATCTTTTTACTCATATCTTGAAGAAACGAAAAATGATTATATAGGGATAGTACTTCCATTTTTAGCTATTTTCCATTAATTTATGTATGTGTTTCGAAAACATTAATGTTGATCTGGTTCGGCATATCTAATGTCATTGTATTAACATAAGGCGTACACACTTTAATAACCGAAAACGTATTCTCCGAGATCCGAAGTTGAAGTATGAATGTGAATGTGTGCTCTTGATTCTTCATTCTCCTTCGATTTCAAACATGTGAAACATATATATACAGTGGAGTCAATAGTTAGAACTTAGAAAATGGGCATTTGGCTAGCTGGGTTTAGCTAGATACGGGGGAAAATAAGAGTTGTATGTCTGATTAACGATCCTTTTAATGGAAGGTTTGTAATATATATGTTGTATTGGTATCAAGATTGAACCGGACTAATATATTGAATGTTTAAAAGAAATTTATCGAATATAAATTATTGATGAACATGTATATGATTTGCAGAAAAGGCACTCTTAAAGTTGAATGGAGAGGTTTGTCGGCATCAGTTATTGTAGCAGGACTCGTTGTCCAAAAGGATGTCACCGATTACCAGGGAAATACAAGTGTGTAGGCGAATGCTAATAATTGAGCTAAACGAATTAAAGTATTTTAGCTCAGTTAAAAATGCGAACTCCAATCAAGCTTCAAATGCTACAAATCATGAGACATATATATGCGGTGAGTATTTTATTTTAATCCCATGTGTTTACAACTGTAGTTTCTGTGTAAACATTTTTTTCTGCTAAATATTTGTAAGTATATGCATTGTTTCTGCTGGTTGATGAACAAAATGGGAAAAAGGTAGATAATATCGGTGCTTTCTGAAAATTGGTGTTTCTATAGTCCTTTTATATTGCTTATTTTTTCACTTTCTGTTTAATCTAAGTTTGATCGCAAGAGTGACATGCAACAAGCTGGATAGAGGGAGCTGATAATATACCAAAGGAATGCTTCAAGAAGGTTAATTTGGCCGAGCTCGATCTACTCGTCTAAAATACTGGAGTTTTCGGCGATGAGTGACCATAGATTCCTGTAATTCGATTTTGTTTGGTACACTTTTTTTGTGAAATCTTTCTGCTTTCTACATTACATTGCACCAGCTGAATTTACATCTAAGGCAGCACCAGTTATTTACCAAGCATCTTCAATTTAGGCAGCACAAGCGTTGTAGCTTCCCACTCTCACCGCAACAGGCATCAGATATAAATAAAACCACAACATGGCTCCCAACTCATGTTCTTCAGAACAGGTCATGTACAGATTATTGGACCAGAGATAAACTCAAAGACCAGAATATGGCCATTGAAAGTGGTACTATTAGCATCTCAAGTGCCTATTCACAGAGGTGAGCCTCTTAGTTCTTTATTTCTTTTTTATGGAATGAGTCTCTTAATTCTGATAGTGTGGCTTCTATGATTTGGTGACAACTCCATGATTTGTTGTATCAACAGGTTGTTGAGCACACTTACACTAGCGTTACAGGAATCGGGTATCGATGTTTCTCAGGCCAGCATCTCGGTGTAGATTGATCTGGGAAAGAAATCCAACAGTGCTAATTCTTCCACATCCACTGTCAAGGTTAGGTGCTTGGGCACCTTATTCCCCTGATCTTAGCAACAAAATTTATCTTATCCTACTGCTTTACTCTTCTTTTCACCCCATAAATTTTCGAATTCTTGCACTTCGCTACAGAACGATGTTCCATGAGATGCAAGTATGGAGGATGAATTCGGCCAAGCTTTAAAGAGGCTTAAAATTATCTGAACTGAATCCCAATGCAAGTGTAACCATACATCAAATTTGGTTTTTATTTTCCCTCGGGTAATTCATTGCTCTATTTTTCACAATCATAATGTTTTTTAAAGAGAATTATTATTGGTTTCATTTTGCAATATGAACTGATTGTTGCTGAACTGCTTTTTCTTTTTATTTTTTTAGAACATGTACTGATAATTAGGTTGGATATTCTTCTTAATTTCATTTTAATCAGATTACTTATCGAATATTTCTTGCTAATCCTTCAGCATATGAATCAATACTAGCTGAAAAAATAAATTTGTTAAGTTATTTGCTTGGATGGATTCAAGTTATTCAGTGCATGCACAGCTGAACTAAGCTACAGTATCTTCTCATTACTTAGGCAATTGATTCTAGAGATGCAATGGAAAAATTCATCTTTAAACATGAGAAGGAATCCTTGATATCTGATTTGAAAGATATAATTATCAACCCTTTTCATACTTCACTCTGTTATAATGTTAATATTTTCTTCTAGGAAATTGGAATTAAAGTGCCTGGTGATTCTAATAAATCAAAACTACTAAAGAGTACGGGGAAGATCAAGAATGAGAAACCTTTAGGCTCCAGACATGGTGCAGATGCAGGGCTAAGCAGGAGCAAAGATGGCAAAAACTTTTTTTGTATTTTTCTGTAGTGTGCATTGCATTAGAATTTAAATTCGAGTGATTTGTAATACTAAAAAAAATTATATTAAATTTTATTTTTGAAATTTTAAATTTATTTTACTTATAATATTGAAAATTATATATTTTTTTAAATTTTTTTGCTTTTTATATGGAAAACGACAACGGATAAAATTCGTTGTCGTTGGGGGGTCTAAAACTGTTGTAACTTATGGTATTGTTAAAAGCACATCCATACGACAACGGATAAAATCCGTTGTCGTTTCTCTCAAAGACAACGGATTTGTGTCTACGACAACGGATTTTATCTGTTGTCTTTGCCTTCAAAGACAACGGTTGTGCCTACGACAAGGGATAAAATTTGTTGTCTTTTCCCTCAAAGACAACGGATTTTATCCATTTTCTTTGATAGAAACGACAACGGATTTTATCCGTTGTCGTAGGGGTGTACTTTTAACAACACCATCAGTTACAACAGTTTTTAACCCCTTACGACAACGGATAAAATCCGTTGTCTTTTTGCGTTTTTCTTGTAGTGGCAGTTTGTTGATCTGCCCCAATTTCTCGTTTGATAGTCTTGAGCTGGTCAGAAGTCACCTGATTCTTGTTTAAGAACAGAGGGATTGTGACTGCATTTAACCATTTGGCTGCATGAAGGACTTCATAGTCTGAGGAGTCAACGTCTAGAGCTGCAAGTAGATAACATATCTGTAGTGCAAAACCTTCCGATTGTCCTTTGCCTCTAATCATTTCACATAGAGTAGTGTAGAGAATTAAAGCCCAGTTGAAGTTCAACTAGGAGGCAATAGAGGCCATGTACTAAAGCTTTTCGAGAGTGATCTTGTCGTAGGAGCCAGCTTTGGCTAAAAAAGTTTGCGACTATGTTAGCCAATAGTCAGTATGCTGGCTTCAAGCTTTGCTTGAGGCCATTGACCTTAATGGGTGAGCCATCAAGTGTGAATTGAGATGCCCAGTGAGTTGCATTTCCGTCAGGTAAGTCTGCGCATTTCATCAAACCGGTTGTGGGCAAGTTGAAAGTGTCGCCGAAGAAACGTTGATTGAACTCGATCTTCCGTCCTCTGATGATACATATGATGCTTCCATGATGTAGTTGGGCGGATTCAAAGAATTCCTTGACCAGATCATAGTTGACCGTTGATCCGGAGCTAAGAAATTTGCGAAGTCCTGAAGCTTCAATCATGTTGAACATGGCTGAAATTTTCGCATTCTGGATGGAATGGACTTCATCGAAATTAATAGCCAGGCAAGTCTTTTGGATAGACATCCTTGAGTTTTTTCTGTAAACAAAGTATTTGATCAATAGTTTGTGATGAATGCAGATGCAAAAAGTGAATTTGAGTTCGATTTGCAAGACAAGTTTTGTGAGAGACGTGTGAAATGATCGGTAAATATGGTGCCACGTCACTTAAACTTTTGAATTTTGAAAGAGAGAGAGAGTGAAAGATACGCGGTAAAATAAGGTAAGTACAATGAATATAATATAATAAAATATAATATAAGGCGGTTGGAATCGAATTCCAATGACTATAATCATTCTTGAACATCTGACATCATGATATGTGATGTCTTGGACACGCCGTCTATTTTCAGAGTAATGATTTGATTGCGTGTTCCGTTCAGTATACGATTGATATCACCCAACGTTTCACCTTCTCTTTTTATGCCTATAAATATGAAGTGAATATATCAGTCGTGTAACAATAAGAAATCATTCAATAAATCAGAAAACAATATGCCGGGTCCGGGAGGTGATTTGGTAGAAGAATTCGCCGCTGCTCTGACGAGAGTTAGGTCTCGAGAGTACGAAGATGCTGTGTTCTTCCAGGTTGTTGAAGAAATGGAGACAATTGAAGAGCTGCGTCTGTTTATCTCAACTGGCCATCCGCACGATTCTGAGAGATACTATGCTGCCCTTGAGCAGAAATATGAAGATAAGCTGGGGTCGTTGGACTCGATGTTGGTCTTCAGTCCAGAGGGCCTGTTGCTCCTCTTGCTCTACAAAGAGCTAGAAGGACTGGAGCGCATCCGGTCGGATGATCTCGGCTACATTCGCTCTCCTACCAGGGAGCTTACGTTCTTCATGCTCTCTTGGAAGAGTGAGGTGGAGAAGGAGATCGGTAGGGCTCTTGAGGCCTTTAGGGCTCTCATGTAATATGTCCTTCTCTCTTTGAAATAAACAAATTTATTTTGCGCATTATCTACTATTATGAAACAGTAAGCAACGATCAATAAAGTTATGTCACATCACACATTAAACAAGATATCATAGAAAACGAAAACAGATATTAATAATGACAAATCACTGTTGCAAATAATAACTATTTTAAGCTTTTAAATAAATGCAAGAGTGCAGAAATATCGATAATATATGTTTATCAACACTCTAAGCCAGTATCTCTTTCGGATTTTCTCGAAGATGAATCAGTGGGTAGCTGTTGGCATTCATGACCTTTGTACTTTTGTATTCTTCGCCTATAAATACTGTGATATAAACAAGTAAATAGATCATAGCTTAGTTGAAACAATAACAAATAACAAACAAAAAATGGATGAATCCGATTTTAAAAGATGAAAGTCCATCTACAGAAGTAGAGTTGTGGAAAGAGGCATGAGCGTGTGGTATATGATGGAAGCCATTCGTCGTCAACATTGTTCAGGTGTTGTGACTCTTAGGCCAGGCCTTGCTGCAGGGTTGCTATGGTGCAAGCGTTGCTTGCGAACCCAGAGCACTCGTGTGGTGCTAAGGCTATCTGCTATTCGGCTCATGATGTTGTTGGCAGAAAGAGACGAGATGCAGAACATCTATTTTGAAGATGGCGTCTGCAATGGTCAAGGCTCGCTCTCCGTCTGGATGATAGAGTGGAGTCGTGAAATGAGAAGAAGAATTTCTGCGGCTCACTGACTTCAGACTCACTAGGGGATAGGGTTAAGCACTCCATGTAATGAAATTATTTTGTTCTTTAAAATAAATAAACTATTATTCCCCCTAAACTCATGCATGTCTTAATTTAAATCAATTAAACCAAGAATATTGCAAAAATAAGAAAACTTAGCGTCCGGCAATGGCTTGGTGAAAATATCTGCTGCCTGCTGGTCAGTAGATACGTAGATCATTTGAATCTCGTTTTTGAGTACGTGTTCACGAATGAAAGATGGCGCACATCAATGTGCTTGGTTCTGGAATGCATCACTGGATTTTAATGATTGCAATAGCACTCGTGTTGTCACAAAATATAGGAGCTTCATTTGACTTGATTCCATAGTCCCTAAGCTGTTGTTGTATCCATAGTATTTGAGCACAGCAACTGCCAGCTGCAAGGTATTCTGCTTCAGCAGTAAAGGTGGCGATTGATGTTTGCTTCTTACTGAACCATGAAATAAGTCTATCTCCCAAAAATTGACACGATTCGCTAGTGCTTTTTCTGTCAATCTTGCAACCTACATAATCTGCATCTCAACTGGTGCTCCTGCTTCATCTTTGTCAAGTTTAATAGAAGCACTCATAGGTGTAGAAATGACAGAGCAATTCTCCATACCAAACTTCTTGATAAGTTATTTGGTGTACTTAGTTTGATTTATGAAGATGTCATTATCCAGCTGCTTGACTTGTAGTCCGAGGAAGAAATTTAATTCTCCCATCATGCTCATTTCAAACTGTTCCTGCATCATCTTAGAAAATTTATCGCATAGACAAGGATTAGTTGATCTAAATATAATATCATCTACATATATTTGAACGAGTAAAATGTGATCTCCTTTAACAAACTTAAAAAGAGTCTTATCGACTGTTCCTATGGTAAAGGCATGATCTAATAGGAATTGTGATAACATATCATACCATGCACGCGGTGCTTGTTTTAAGCCATAAAGAGCTTTATCAAGCTTAAAAACAAAATTAGGAGTTAAAGAATTGATAAAACCTGGTGGTTGTTCAATATATACTTTTTCTTGAAGTAGACCATTGAGAAAAGCTGACTTGACATACATTCGATATACTTTGAAGTTTTTGTAAGTAGCATAGGCAAGGAATATTCTGATAGCCTCAAGTCTTGCTATTGGAGCGAATGATTCGTCAAAGTCAATGCCTTCCTCTTGTCTGAATCATTGAGCAACTAGTCGGGCTTTATTTCTCACCACAGTCCCATCCTCATTTAATTTGTTGCGAAACACCCATCGGGTGCCTATGATGTTTTGATTTGTCGATCGAGGGACTAGATTCCACACATTGTTTCTAGTGAATTGATTTAGTTCTTCTTGCATTGCTTCAATCCAGCTAGCATCTTGAAATGCTTCATCTATGTGTTTGGGCTCTAGCTGTGAAATGAAAGCTTCATGCAATAGCTCATCAATCAGTTGATTACGTGTACGAATAGGTGCAGTAGGGTTATCGATGACCAGATCAGGTGGGTGATTTTTACTCCACCGAAGATTTGGTCCGAGAGGATTTGCGCATGTTTGAGTGTCCTCCTCATCCTTGATTGCGTTGTTCGGTTCAATAGCACCCTCTCCGATTATCTGTTCGTCATTGATATGATCTATTCCTCCTTCATTGGGTTGAATAGTCTCTTCTCCTCGCTCATCTCTTGTGTCAGGAGGGTCATCACTATCACTTTCATCCTGTAGAACGGTTGATTTCAGCCTACTGGCTAAATCTTGAATGTTAGTTTGAGACTTTCCTGCACATACAGTAGTTTCATCAAAAATAACATGAATGGATTCCTCTATAGTCAGTGATCTTTTGTTGAACACTCTGTAAGCTCGGCTGACTGAGGAAAATCCAACAAATATGCCTTCATCTGCTTTTGCATCAAAAGCTGTCAGACGATGTTTTCCATTATTATGAATATAACAAACACAACCAAATACTTTAAAATACGAGACATCAGGTTTTGTGCCATTCCAGATCTCATATGGTGTTTTGTTGTGTCTCTTGTTAATCATAGATCTGTTTTGAGTGTAACATGTTGTGTTAATTACTTCTTCCCAGAGTCTTTGAGATACATTGGAATCAGCAATCATAGTTCTAGCTGCCTCCTTAGGAGTTTGATTTCTTCGTTCAGCAACCCTGTTTTGCTGTGGGGTCCGAGCAGCAGATAACTCATGCATGATGTCTTGGTCATCTAGATAGGATTCAAGGATTTTGTTTAAAAACTCAGTTCCTCTATCACTCCTGATCCTGTCTATCCCAGTATGTTTCTCATTTTTCATACGTTTGAAAATTTTTATCAGGTGAGTAGCAGTTTGATCTTTGGATGTTAAGAAAATTACCCAAGTAAACCGAGAGTAATCATCCACAATCACTAAGGTATATCTCATTCCCCCTAAGCTCCTGATCGGTATAGGACCTAACAGATCCATATGTAACATATCCAAGCATTTGGAAGAAGATGAGCATCCTTTGTTTTTAAAAGAGGCTCTCACCTGTTTGCCCTGCTGACAAGCGGAACAAACTCTATCTATTTTAAAATCACCTTTGGGCAAGCCAAGAACCAACTCATGTTTACTCAGATGCTTAATGGACTTGAAATTTAAATGGTTGAGCCATTTATTCCATAACCACTGCTTATCATTCTGAGCAACAAAACAAGTAGGAACTATCGGTTGTTTACTTTGCCAATTCAGCCTATACGTGTTTTGTTCTCTTAGTCCGGTTAGCATAATATCGTCGTTGCTAGATTTGATCATGCAAGAATGTTTAAGAAATTCAACAATATAATCATTGTCACATAGTTGACAGATGCTGATCAGATTATAACATAAGTTATCAACGAGCAATACGTCATTAATGATAAAGTTACCATGAGTAATCTTACCCTTACCCACTGTAAGGCCCGAAAATATTAAACTATTAATTATGAGATTTGAGAATTAAATTCCATATTATGGGCTAATATAGATTTGAAAAGTTATGAAAATGATAGATTTAATTTTCGAGCCGAAAATATTTAATTTGAGAATTTACTGATTTTGAGAATTAAATTCCGAGAATTCTTAAATTAAAAAAATAAATATTCGATTTGAATATTTATGGAATTTAAGATTAAATTCTATGTTTCGGGAATTAAAGAAAATTAATTTTGAAGATACAACCCGATCAGGGACTGATTTGCAAATATCAAAGTTTGAAGGGTTAAAATGCAAAAGGTCGGGATTATTTAATTAATACGAATTTATTTAATTTTAATCCGAGTATATGTAATTTGGGAATGTTTAGAGTTTCGATTTAAATTCTAATATTCTTAAATTATTTTAGATTGAAATTGAATTAAAAAGAAGGCTGAGGACTGAATTGCAATTAATGAAAACTTGAGAGACTAAATTGCAATTATGCAACACATATCCGATTTTTAATCAGATTATCAGCTTGTCAACGTGTTTGCTTCAGCTTTTATTCAGACTTTTTAGAGCAGAAGCCGAAGCCTTTTTCTATTTCCTTTGAATTCTTGATTTTCGAATTGCCGTAACTTTTGCTCCGGTTATCCGATTTCAATTCCGTAAATTGTTCTGGAATCCTTGCGACAAGGGCTTCGATCTCGTGTAAGTATTATGATGTTTTTGATGAATTTCGAAATCATTAGATGGCAGAGATCAGATTTTGATGTTATGATCTTATTCTTCAACGTATACGCGATTATATATCGAAACCGGATTGATGAGCTTATGTTATTTATGTTGAAGCATGATTCCAGCTTGTATTTGATATGTTAAGTGGTTGGTATGAAGATTTAGATGCTGGTTATTGAATTGAATATAAGTATCAGTTGAGTTGAAGTTAGATTTGATTTCGAGATATTTCATCGGTTACCGATTTTCAATCGCTATGCTGTTGAATCGAGTTTTTAGACTATTTGATAGCCTCTACCTGAGCTGAAGTCTTTATCTAGATGTTATGAATGTTATAGCATTTTTATTCTTCCGTTTCAGTTGAGTTTGAAGGCTAATGATACAAGACGCCGAGTTGAATCGAATAAGAAGAAGTTGAGGTTTGAAATGAGATTGGTTGACGATCTATTGATGGTTTTGATTCGTTTCTGATATAATAAGCTTGAATGAAGTTTGATATGAGTATTTTGATTGTTATATTTCAAATTGAAGAATTCAGAACCGAGATATTCGAAGGTATAATGACGACATCGCAAGTTAGGGACTTTGAAACTCAAAGAACGACTATTCTTGAGTTGGCCCGCAAAAACCACATACTTGATATGTTTTGATTTATGTTTGATGTTGTTGATCCATCTCAGGTAGTGGATCTTTAAGTTTGAGTCAATATGATAGTATATTGAATTGATTCTATGCCAAGGTTGCGGTTAACCTTATTTTCTAGCCCATAATGTCTACGATAGATGGATATCCATGTCAAGATCATTTATGAATCTTGATGGCCCCGAAGTTATTTGAATCAGTTCTTATGCAAAGCGTTAATTTACTCTATTTGTTGAGTCGAGTTTAAATAGAGTCGATATGATTTATTTAACGTTTTCTATATGTTGGTTATACTGAGATTGATTTCTCACCGGAGTTTATCCGGTTGTTGTCTTGTTTTGTATGTGTGCATGACAACAGATGGGGCAGGAGCTAGTCAATGACGACGATAGTAGCTCATGAGTGAAGATTAGATGTGGACTCGGGTTGTTTCTAGCTGAATCGAGGTGGTTAAGTTCCAGCATGAATGTTGGAAAAACTTGAAGTAGTTGGTGTTGAATTGTGAGTGAAAAACATATGTAAATTGTAACTTTTGCTAGACTTTAATCTTCTAGTTGACGTATCGATTTCCTTATGAACATGTTTAGATCTGGTTATATGTTAATCTACATGTTCTAGACTTGAATTTGAGGGATTGGAATTGATTTAAAGGATCAAAGTTGCTGGCAAAAGAACAGAGCAGGCTTTCTGCCCAGGATGCCCCCGCGCGGCATAAAACTACCGCCCGCGCGCAACCTGGTGCTCAGCCTACTGTTTTGGAAAAAAACACGGGCGCCCGCGTGGTAGTTTTTGACCGCCCGCGCGCACCCCTTTTTGAAAAAATAAAAATAAAAATTTCTTGATCCTTATTCTTTCCTTATTATATGAATGATGCTTATTCATTAATAGCCCCTTAAGATTTGAGATTAGCAACCCGAGGCCCCACAACAGGTGGTATCAGAGCGTAAGTTTCTTGGACTGAGATAGAAGCTGAGCGGGGTAGATTGAGTCACATGCATTTATAGTATTGCGTGATTATGCATTACTAGATTTGATGATTCGATGATTTGATAAATTTCATGTGAGTGTGATCTATCTTTGAAATTCAACTGCCTGATTTACTGATTTATAAATTTTTGAATTTCTTACTGATTTTGTTAGAAGATTTTCCCCGGGTGATGTAAGCACCCAGAATCTAAGAGAACAGGGTTCTTTGGGTGATGTAAGAACCTAGACTAAATAGAATGGTATGGTCAGACTGAACAAAACTGTATGGCTCAGCTGCACGAAGTATTTCCAATTGAACAGAACAGAATATCAGCGAATGAATAGATGATATTGCAAGTAGAAGTTGGCTTGAAGAACTTGACCAGTTGTTCAAATACCTGAAAGATACAGATGAATATCGTATCAGATTGACTGTATACCAACTTCGAAACCTAGCAACCAGCTGATAGATTCTGATGAAGAAATTCTGACTTAACAGAGGTATATTCATTGTTGGTAAGTGCTCAGAATAGGGTTTTAATTAACAATTCTTTGCCAAAACAGATAGAAATGATGAGAAAAAGAAGAATATACCAATCAGAAGCAGAGTAATTTGAATATTGAAGAATGCATTGCTAGATTTCAAGCCTACTATGATTCTCTGAATTGTAGATGATAATAATGAAGCTCAAGATTGAGTTGTTTAATTATGGCTTGAATTCGAAGATTATGTCTGAATAAATGTTGACGACTGAAACATTTTATGAAAGATATAGGCAGGGCTAAGAGAATTGAAGCTGAATGATGAGTTAGGAGAATGAAATTATAGACATGCAAGAGTATGTGAGATACTCACAACTTTATCTATAATTTTTATTCCAGAACAAATATGAAGTGAATGAAATGAAAGTAATTCTTTAACTCTAGCGGACCGAGACAGAAGTGTTTGGGTATAAATGCATAATATGTTAGAGATTACTACACTCATTTTAGAGGGGGATATTTGAACAAGCAGTGTAAAGACATTTCAAGCTGAGGTGCTAGAATAGGTTAGAAGCAAATCCGATTCAGAGAAAATATTCGAATGAAGAACAAATTCCAGAAGTATACAGAGGATCAGAAGTAAATTGCACCTGAGAATGAAATTTCAGGTAACAGATTTATTTTGTTTTGACCTGTTTATTATTGGTGCAATAGATACATGATAGCTGAAAGATTATTATATGATCACCTCTGTATCAGAAAAGAGACTTTGTGTATTGAACTGAAGAATGAAACTATTGCTTTGAAGAACTGAAACTGAACATGATTTTGTTCATATTGAAATATCTGTTTATGTTGCATGATAGATGATGATGCAATAATCGAATACAGATTAACAGAAGAATTAATGATAAGAAGCGATAAACTTAGATCAGCAAGAACATAATGTGCATATGAATATGATGATATGATATAGAATCTCGAATTAAGATTCTGTGATTTCAGTTTGATATATGATGTTTGATTACAGAAATATTCCGAAATCAGTATATTCAATGCACTAGATATGTTCAAGATCTAAATCAGCATTGATAGGCATGCCAATGAATAGAGATTACAGATATGTACCAGTAAGATTTTTTACTTTAGTTTAAGTTGTGAACTGGAATTAAATAGCGAATTGATGAATTGATGAATTTATGAATTACCGACTTGATGAGATTATGAACTGAATATTGATCTTGAGGTTTAGGAGATAGATGATGATATGAAAATCAGTTACAGATGAGTCTTTTCTTTTATTATGCTGAATCGATTACATCATATTGGAGATATAATTCTTGAATTATTGAATATTGATTGGCTCTCATGGCACATTGCTTTCGTATAGAGCCTGTGTTGATTCACTCATTCTGAGTTGTGCGATGCAAGTGAGTTGTTTTCACTTTGCAGAGTTTGTTATCCAGAAGATTTGATTTTTGGATGACCTTGATTGAGAGATTTTCTCAATCTTGATTTATTTCTTTTGATTTTGAGAATTATTGATCCTTTGATGATATTTCAGCGTATTCTAAGATTGTTGGCTCGTAACAGATAGAAGAATTTGAATATGATCCATGATTTTTGGGTTAGATGATATGAATTGTCGGTATTTGGAGATAGAAATGAGGAATGAAATAGGAATCCGATGAATTGATTCCAGATTTTTGTGTATTCTGGTTTGAATATTCAGACGAATATATCATCAATCAGAATGATTTTCGATTGGAAGTAAGCCAGACCTGTTCAAAAGATGAAAGAAACACAGAAAGTAAACTGAAGCGATGAGAATTCAGTAAAGAATGCCAGATTGAGATATGAATTGAAGCCTCATATCAGAATGAATGAATTGTATTATGATTGATTATCTGATTGTGCTTGATATTTTCGAAAAGAAATATCAGATTTTGAAGAAAATGCACAACAATGAATTTAAGATTCATTCAATAATTGTTTTGTCAAAAGATAAAACAAATAGAGGTAACAAAAGTAGTACGTTTTTGAAGTTAAACGTACAGAGAGTTTCTGATGAAGTTGAAAATCATTGACTAGATTAGTTCAGTGACAGTTTAGAAACTCCAGAAGTGTTATGAGCTCATGATTTGAAAGAGTATTTTGTGAAACTACCAAGATGAAGCAGTTTATATGATGTAAACAGGTGGTAGTTATGAACAGATTGATTGAAATTACTGTATACGATGATCTGTCTGTATGATCAAATAGTCAGAGAAGATGAATCGAATTTCGAGAATGAACTTTACCTGACATGATACCGATTATCAACAGCTCTGAATACTTTGAAATCTGTGAATACAACATATTATACTCTGATTAATAGATAGTCCGAATAGACTAATCAGAATTTTAGAATATGCTGTATAAGATATGATACAGATATGACTAGATAGCTGTGAAGAAGATAGAGATATGATGAAATTATAGGAATGATTAAAATTTATTGTCAGGATTAAGACTTTAGATTTATTCGATAGAATGTGGCATCGATTGATTGACTGATGTTCTGAGAGTTGGTTATATGTGATTGCATTATATCATTCTTCGATTGATGGATTATCTGAGTTGATTTTCCAGATGTTGAGAATATTCTCAGAACTTTAATACCTGATTCGGTATTACTTGACTTGATGTGTTGCCACTTGATGATTATAATTCTTGTAACAGTTATTGAGTTGATTTTGAGATAATGCTATGATGATATGATAAAAAGAAATCCGATTTTTTTGTGTTGAAATGATACTACCGAAGTATATGACATCAGATCAGACATGATTTGTCGATATCAGATCAGATTTTATTTGACAAAGATTTTGAAGATGAATCTGTACGAAATGAAAACAGAGAAGAAGAAACAGAATTAGTAATTGAATGATAGATATAACTTTTAAAAGCTGAAACTGATTTGTTAAGCGAAAGAGTTATTTTTGAAACATTATTCAATTCAGAATTGAGAAAGAGCAGAGTTGTTTTACAGATTCAGAATATGAAGTTGAATACTGATTTTGAAGCAATGAACTGAATGATAGTGTAGACTTGATATATGTTCTATACAGAACATCGAATGATATAGAGAAAGAAACAAGTCGACACAAATACTGAACTTCACTGAATGAGATGTCAAACAGAATTGATGATTTTAGTAAAAGATTTATTCTTTTCAACTTGATACAATGGATCCTATTTGTTCCACGTATATAAGTGAAGAAAGTATCAGAAGATTCTTCCTATGTACTTTAATTAGATGAGATAGATATCGAAAAGATTCTGAGTTAAGTCGATTAGTCGACAAATCCTTGATTGAAGAAAGAAACAACTCAGAACGAATTCTTTGCAATGAATTAAAGTAAAACTGAATAAATACCAAATACAAGAGAATAGAAGCAGATTCGAAGAAAGAATCTGATAAAAGATGATGAGATGAGATACAAAGTTCAAAGCTATATGATTGAAGTGATAATAACTTCAAATAATCATTTAGTCTATCAGATTGAATAGTTCGATTGAATGTGATTTCGAGAACGAAATCATTTCTTAGAGGGGAGGAATTGTAAGGCCCGAAAATATTAATATTAATTATGGGATTTGAGAATTAAATTCCATATTATGGGCTAATATTGATTTGAGAAGTTATGGAAATGATAGATTTAATTTTCGAGCCGAAAATATTTAATTTGAGAATTTACTGATTTTGAGAATTAAATTCCGAGAATTCTTAAATTAAAAGAATAAATATTCGATTTGAATATTTATGGAATTTAAGATTAAATTCTATGTTTCGGGAATTAAAGAAGATTAATTTTGAAGATACAACCCGATCAGTGACTGATTTGCAAATATCAAAGTTTGAAGGGTTAAAATGCAAAAGGCCGGGATTATTTAATTAATCAAAATTTATTTAATTTTAATCCGAGTATATGTAATTTGGGAATATTTAGAGTTTCGATTTAAATTCTAATATTTTTAAATTATTTTGGATTGAAATTGAATTAAAAAGAAGGCTGAGGACTGAATTGCAATTAATGAAGACTTGAGAGACTAAATTGCAATTATGCAACACATATCCAATTTTTAATCAGATTATCAGCTTGTCAATGTGTTTGCTTCAGCTTTATTCAGACTTTTGAGAGCAGAAGCCAAAGCCTTTTTCTATTTCCTTTGAATTCTTGATTTTCGAATTGTCGTAACTTTTGCTTCGGTTATCCGATTTCGATTCCGTAAATTGTTCTGGAATCCTTGCAACAAGGGCTTCGATCTCGTGTAAGTATTATGATGTTTTTGATGAATTTCGAAATCAGTAGATGGGAGAGATCAGATTTTGATGTTATGATCTTATTCTTCAACGTATACACGATTATATATCGAAATCGGATTGATGAGCTTATGTTATTTATGTTGAAGCATGATTCCAGCTTGTATTTGATATGTTAAGTGGTTGGTATGAAGATTTAGATGCTGTTTATTGAATTGAATATAAGTATCAGTTGAGTTGAAGTTAGATTTGATTTTGAGATATTTCGTCGGTTATCGATTTTCAATCGCTACGCTGTTGAATCGAGTTTTTAGACTGTTTTGATAACCTCTACCTGAGCTGAAGTCTTTATCTAGATGTTATGAATGTTATAGCATTTTTATTCTTCCATTTTAGTTGAGTTTGAAGGCTAATGATACAAGACGCCGAGTTGAATCGAATAAGAAGAAGTTGAGGTTTGAAATGAGATTGGTTGACGATCTATTGATGGTTTTGATTCATTTCTGATATAATAAGCTTGAATGAAGTTTGATATGAGTATTTTGATTGTTATATTTCAGATTGAAGAATTCAGAACCGAGATATTCGAAGGTATAATGACGACATCGCAAGTTAGGGACTTTGAAACTCAAAGAACGACTATTCTTGAGTTGGCCCGCAAAAACCACATACTTGATATGTTTTGATTTATGTTTGATGTCGTCGATCCATCTCAGGTAGTGGATCTTTAAGTTTGAGTCGATGTGATAGTATATTGAATTGATTCTATGCCAAGGTTGCGGTTAACCTTATTTTCTAGCCCAGAATGGCTACGATAGATGGATATCCATGTCAAGATTATTTATGAATCTTGATGGCCTCGAAGTTATTTGAATCAGTTCTTATGCGAAGCGTTAATTTACTCTATTTGTTGAGTCGCATTTAAATAGAGTCGATATGATTTATTTAACGCTTTCTATATGTTGGTTATACTGAGATTGATTTCTTACCGGAGTTTATCCTGTTGTTGTCTTGTTTTGTATTTGTGCATGACAATAGATGGGGCAGGAGCTAGTCAAGGATGATGATAGTAGCTCATGAGTGAAGATTAGATGTGGACTCGGGTTGTTTCTAGCTGAATCGAGGTGGTTAAGTTCCAGCATGAATGTTGGAAAAACTTGAAGTAGTTGGTGTTGAGTTGTGAGTGAACAACATATGTAAATTGTAACTTTTGCTAGACTTTAATCTTCTAGTTGATGTATCGATTTCCTTATGAACATGTTTAGATCTTGTTATCGTTAATCTACATGTTCTAGACTTGAATTTGAGGGATTGAAATGGATTGAAAGGATCAAAGTTGCTGACAAAAGAACATAGCATGCTTTTTGCCCAGGATGCGCCCGAGCGGCATAAAACTACCGCCCGCGCGCAGCCTGGTGCTCAGCCTACTGTTTTGGAAAAAAACAGGGGCGCCCGCACGGCAGTTTTTGATCGCCCGCACGCACCCCTTTTTGAAAAAAAAAAAAATTCTTGATCCTTATTCTTTCATTATTATATGAATGATGCTTATTCATTAATTGCCCCTTAAGATTTGAGATTAGCAACCCGAGGCCCCACACCCACGGCTTACCCTTCGAGTTATCGCCAAAAATAATCTTAGGCCCTTTGTAATGTATGATATCGGATAGTAAATCTTTGTTTTCAGTCATGTGTCTGGAGCATCCGCTATCAAGATACCACGTTGACCTTTCTGTTGCACTATTCTTCTCAACTGATTATACTGATAGTACCTATAAGAAGAATGTACAACCATGGTACCCTTATCTATTTGGGTCCAAATTGGATTAGACCTTTTGGAACCCACACCTGAATTACTCTAACGGTTTTACCCGTGTGAGTGTTTACAAAGTGAGTCGGTCGAGGTACACGATGTGAATTTGTGTGTGATATAGGCTTTACAGTGTACTGTTTGAACTTCTGATCTGTGTTATTCAGTCTATATCGTTTTTGAATAGGTTTACAATTGATGTGTTGGTTATGTGTCACTCGATGATTCCTGTACTTCAGTTGACTTGGTTCAAACCTTGATTGTTTAAACTTAGTTTGGTTTCCCATTCTTTGTTCATTCAATCTTGGTTTATTCCATGTCTCTTCTTTCCTTGGGATCTTAGGTTTCACATATCCTATTCCTTCATGCTTACCTTTACCATAGCGACTTGGCTGTTTAACATCTATATCTGGTTCAGCGTGTTCATATATCGTATTAGATCGAACAAATCTCATCATATTGGGATTGTTCCCACTAGAGTACGATTGAGTATTTTCTTTTGAGCCAGTACATTCATTTGATCCATATCCAAGACCGGTTTTATCACCTGCTTGTTTCTGGTTCTCATGTATCTTATCCAAAGAGACAAAAGCCTTATTCCACGCATTGATTGTTTTAAACAACTTTTTATTTTCAAATAAAGTAGCTTGGAATACTCGTTTCATAATATCATTCTCAGTAGCTAACAGATTTAGCTTAGTCTTTAGACCGTCAAGTTCTTTTTGCTGTAAACAGCTAGATTCCATTGATTTATCAATTAGACATGCTTTTCCTATTTTTGCTTCCTCGAATGATATAGAAAGCTTCTTATACTCAGTGACCATCTCATTCAGTGCCTGAATGAGTTCCTCTTGTGTAAAGTCAGATGAGTTAAAGTCAAATACCTCAGTGTCATCTTCTTCATGTATGGAGTTAGCCATGAGACATTGAACTCTCTCTTCTTCGCTTTCCTCGGATGAGCTATCTGTATCGGTTGAGTCAGATTTTGTTTCAGCCCATTTGCTTTTCCCTTCGTCTGCAACTAGTACCTTTTGCTCTTTCTTCTTTCGATATGTTCTTCTTCCTTCTTTACCTTTCTTCTTCTCATAGTGCTTCTTTCTTTCTTCATTCTTGGGTTTAGTACAATCTGCAATAAAATGGCCTTGCTTGCCATAGTTAAAGCATGCGGGACCATCCTCTGTATGGTCTTGTTTGTAGTAAGGTTTAAATTTTTTTATTATTACGCATAAATTTCCCAAACCTTTTGATAAAGAGAGACATAGCTTCTCCACTCATTTGTTCAGCTGTCTTCTTTGTTGTATCCTCGATCAGTTCAGATAGGATAGTTGTCGTTAGTGCCTTGGTGGGGTTTGAAACTGATGGTTCTTCCTCTGTTTGGATTCCAAGTTCAAACTCATATGCTTTGAGATCTGCAAACAGATCATGAAGCTCTAGCTTGTTCAGATCTTATGATTCCCTCATGGCTATGGTCTTGACATCCCATTCTCTGGGTAGTGCTCGCATAACCTTCAAAGCAATTTCACGATTAGTGTATATCTTTCCAAGAGCAATTTCTCTGGTTTCATCTTGACGTTGTCAAACATCTGTATTGCTACACTGAGTTTGTTTTCTTTGGTTTGGTCATTCCCTTCGCACAGTTGAGTGAGTTTCTCCCAAATTTCTTTGGCAGTTGAGCACGCCTTTTTTTTTCTAAACATATTTTTGTCCAGCGTTTTGTACAGCTTATCTTTGGCTACGTTATCAAGATTTGCTTTCTTTTTATCCTCATTAGTCCGCTCCATTCTGGGTTTCTCGATCATCTGTGATTCTCCTCCAGTTATGGCTACAACATTGTTGACTTTGAGAATCTTCATGGGTCCGTCAGTGATAACGTACCACATATCATCATCTTGAGCAGAAAGATGTGCATGCATACGAATTTTCCAGTCAACATAATCTTCTTTAGAGAACATAGAAATTTTATTTAAAGAAGTCATAATGAATATCAGTAGCTAAATAGAAAAACCCTCTCTGATACCACTTGTTAGGATCGATATAGTGTGTAGAGGGGGGGCGGGGGTGAATACACAATAATGATAGTCTTTAAAATCTAATGCAATATGGTTGAGTAGATGTTAGTTCACTCGACCGATTTTCTTTTAGCCTGCTAGAAATATAAGAGCAACTATGATTAGTGGGGAAATAGCTCCCAATATGCTAGATGATATCCATGGAATGATGCAATGCAATAACGTAAGTAGACACAGATATGTTTCTTGGATGTTCGGAGATTAATCTCCTACGTCACCCCTTCTTCCACCTCGGAAGGATTCACTAGAAGACTTTGGTTATTACAACATCTTGCAATACACCCGATCCAAGTTAGGACTTATCCAATGCCTAATATGGAACTCCTAGATTCACATTGATAAGATTTAAAGCTCATATCAAGCTTTTCTTCAGATGGTGATGATGATTGTCTTAGTCTCTCGAGGACTTAAGACTTCTCAAATCCTTGCATCAGGTAGCGTTCTTCAAACGATATCTGGATTTGAGCAACCCTTGAAAAAGATCTCTTTGAAGATCGGATAAGGCTGTTAAAGCTAAGGGTTTTCTCTTTGAGCGGTTGAGTATTCAAGATGGGTTCGAGAGCTCAGATAGACAGATTTTCAATAAGCGTTGTGTTGTGTTCTGTCGTATATTCTATCTAGAGAGGCTTTGATATATATAGCCTTAGTCTTCAACGCCTTTATTCTTTGTCCAACGGTAGGATTTCCCTACTGACAAAGCTTTCTGAATATTTCGTACTGGGAGCGCCTTTAATTGTCTATTCAATGTGTCGCTCACATTAAATGTTATTTAAGGCTTTCTCACTTTATCAGATGAATCCTTAAATGCTTTGTCCTTTTGCTTTTCAGTTGTCTTGTCACTTTCTAAGATCTGGGAAACTGTAACTTCGAGATGTAGCGTATAGCTTTCTGTATTTGAAGTTCGGTAGATATCTCAGTCGGTAGATATGTCTTTGTTCCGTTTGACATACAACTGCTTTGCATTTTTCGTTGGTTGATAAGCTTTAGCTGACGTCGGTAGATGTGTACTTTGTTCGGTTGTCGTACAACTGCTTTTCATACTTTGGCTGCCGTCGGTAGATGTATCTTTGTTCGGTTGACATAGCTGCTTTGCATGCTTTGGCTGACGTCGATAGATATGTCTTTGTTCGGTTGACGAAGCTGCTTATACAAATAAATGGCGGTCGACTAAACAATAAAGTATTATTTTGTTATCACCAAAAGTCAGGATTCAACACATTGAAACGTTTGTGAAATCATTTGAAATCTGAGCATGGCCTAGTAGACGTAGGTCTTTTGACTGAACTACGTTAAAAATCTCGTCTTCTTATTTTTATTCTTCTGCTACATATTTTTTATTGTATACTCCATATAAAGTAAACAACTGCAATCATAACATATATTTCAAAACATAGAGGGTGTTTGGGAGAGCTTATAAGCTCTTGAAAACAGCTTATAAGCTGTTTCAGAGCTTATAAACCCTTTAAGTTTGTTTGGCAAATTTTTTGTCAAACAGTTTAAAAGCTGTCAAAATAAGTTGTTTGACAGATTATAAGTTGTTTTTAAAAAATTAAGGGGGAGGGTATTTTTTTTCAAAAAGATTTTATTTTGATATTTTACTTCATCATATTATACTTATATATTTTATTAAATTCTCACAACGTCCTCTGTCCATTTTTAATACATAATTTATCAAATTTTTTTCTAAATTAAAATTAAAAATATTTTTTATTTTTTTTAATATATGTTTAATATTTATAATAAATTTAAAACTATTTTTAAATGTATGTTACTATTTAAATTATTTTTATAGTATGTTACCTTTTTTCGTAATTTTAACAATAAAAAGATCTTATAATACCAAACACATCAACATCTTTAAGTTGTTTAAAATAAGTTCTTCCAAACACTTTAACAACTTATTTTTAAAATAAGACCTGACATGTTATAAGCTCCCAAAACAACTTATAAGCTCCTGGAGCTTATAAGCTGTTTTTAATAAGTTTAACCAAGCACCCTCTTATTATCCAAAAAAACAAATCCCCTCAACCACCAAACCAACTAGTAACTGATAATTTTGTTTTGTTTTTCCTTTTCATTGTATTTTTCAAATGGGATAAATTATAAAAAGAAATTATGACTTGGGAACCCGCAGTCGTTATCATTTGAAGTGTGCTGGGTAAATTTTAGAACTAACGCAATATCCTGCAAACAACATTAATCAGGTAAATCACACTGATCAAATATTGTGCGACAGACTCATTCGAGAAAAGATAAATTACATATTTGGTATTGTAGCATGCACGTTCGTTTTTGTCTTATTAGGTACCGTTTGGTTTCGATGGTAGCATAAATAATATAGAAATAATTAATATAATGTGATAAAAAATATATAAGAAATGATTGTTGGTATAATATTTGATTTGATTGATAAATTATAGTTTGTTTGATTTGATTGATTAAATTTTATATAAAATGATAAAATGACCATTTCGTCCTTTTAATAAATTAATAAAATATGAATAATATTATTTATAAAGAGTAATATAGTACTTTAAATTCAATGATTTGATTGATGCAAAAAAAAATAATTAATGATTTGATTGATGTAAAATAAATAATTAATATATGGATAAATAATATGACAAGAAGAACATGGGACTGGATGAGATAAATTATGCACAAATTAATAATACAGGTAACCAAACGGTGCCTTAGAGTCAATTCATGGCTTTAGTCCACTTGCACTTTTTTAACAAATTTTTATCCTTTTTTATCACCAAAATATTGATGTAACAATTTTTTATGTCAAGTCGTGATTTCTCAGCAGTATATCAACACTCGTATAAAGAAGACTTAAAATAAGAAAATAATGCAAATAAGCACACAAATACCGTTTGGTTCGAATGATGAGATAAATAATACATAGACAAGTAATATAACGTAATAAAAAATAAATAAAAAATTATAGTTAATATAGTATTTGTGGTATAAGTGTCTTCAAAATTGACTTATTCATTGACTCATGAAAGTAGTTAGTTGTTAGGTGAACAGTTGATGGCCACAGTTAGAATCTTGATTATTCAACTGCTTCATGAGTTAGGAATTGAGTAAGGGCAACCGGGAGCATCAAGTATCAAGTTTGAAAGGAAACTGGTGCATACATATATGGAGACTGGTCTCATAAGTCTGGATAGAAGTAAGGAACCATGAGAGAAATTGAAAGAAAGCAAAAGAGAGGATTGAGGAAATCAGTGAGCTTAGTGTGTCTTTCTGATCTAGAAATTCCATTCTTGTAAAGCTTGTATATTGTTTTGTGGTTGATTCAATAAAGATCATTTCCCTCCCGTGGATGTAGGCTACTATAGTCGAACCACGTAAATTTGTGTGTTTTGCTCTTGAATTACTTTCATCTTGTTTGCTATATTGCTTGAGAGAGTTTTTGATTGATGCTCTTGTCCATCGTGCGTGAGACTGAGTGAAGAACATTTTCATAATTTCAAGAGAAATCAAGTTCATTTAAATTGAGTTCTTAAAGTCTTCATTTATACATCACACAAGTAATCCAACAAGTGGCGCCGTCTGTGGGAAGATCGAATTGCAAGATGGGAACAATGAAGTATGACATCGATAAGTTCAATGATAGAAATGATTTCGGATTATGGAGAATCAAGATGAGAGCAATCTTGATCCAACAAGGCCTCATTGAAGATCTGGAGAAAGACGATGGCTCATCTGGTTCAAAGAAGGATGAGGATCAGGGAAAAGAAAAGGCAAAGATTGATATACAAGAAAAGGCACTGAGTGCGATCATCTTATGCCTTGGAGACAAGCCATTGCGAGAAGTGTCAAAGGAAAGAACAGCAGCTGCTACGTGGCTCAAGCTCGAGAACCTGTACATGACAAAATCTTTGGCCAATCGTCTTTATATGAAACAGAGATTATATTCATTCAAAATACGAGAAGAAAATAATCTGATAGATCAGATTGATGAGTTCATCAAGATATTAGACGATCTTGAGAATATTGAAGTAAAATAGGAAGAGGAAGACAAAGCCTTGATATTACTCAATTATCTTCCTAAATTGTATGAAAACTTCAAGGGTGCAATGTTGTACGACAGAGAACAGTCAATCACCCTAGAGGAAGTGCAATCTGTTATCCAAGCTAAGGAGCTGCAGAGGAAAATCCTCAGTCAAACTGAATCTCAAGGTGATATATTGACTGTGAGAGGCAGGACAGAAAAAAGAACACAAAATTTTAGGAGGGGCAAATCCAAATCCAAGAGCCGTACAAAGTTTAAATGTTTCCAATGCCATAAAGAAGGTCACTTCAAAAGGGATTACCCTGAAAAAAGGAAGAATCCAAATGAAAAACCAAGAGAAAATGCTGAGGTAGCAATTGTCTCTGAAAGTTATGACTCAGCAGAAGCTTTGGTATTGTCTAACCAAGACTCAGAAACTGAGTGGATATTGGACACAGACTGCACATTTCATATGTGTCCCAATAAATCCTGGTTTGAAGGGCTAAATGAATCTGATGAAGGGCTGGTTCTCATGGGAAACAAAAGATCCTGCAAGGTGAAAGGAATTGGATCCATCATATTAAGAACACATGATGGAGTGGATCGAGTCCTACATGAAGTCCGGTACATTCCTGAACTTAAAAGAAACTTAATATCTCTTGGCATGTTAGAATCAAATGGTTATGCTTTTAAATCTGAAAATGGATTTATTAAGGTGTCCAAGGGGTTTTTAGTTGTCTTGAAAGAAGTTAGAAAAAGATGCTTTGTATGTTCTTTTAGGAACTACTGTTGTAGGTGGAGCCTCTTTGTTACAAAACACGGATGAAAAATTCATGTTATGGCATTTAAGGCCAGGTCATGTAGGTGAAAAAGGGCTGCATGAACTAGATAAACAAAACCTACTGTGTGGGGATAAATTACAGGGGATTGATCTTTGTTAAACTTGCATTCTAGGAAAGTCTAAGATAGTACATTTCACAGATAGTAAACACACTACCAAAGCACCTTTTGACTATGTACACTCTGATCTATGGGGACCCTCAAAAACAACAACTCAATGAGAGGGATGATATTTCATATCAATCATAGATGATTATTCTAGAAAGGTGTGAGTTTATGTAGTTAAAACAAAAGATCAAGCCTTTGATAAATTTAAAGAATGGCTCATTACAACAGAAAATAAACGAGGAAGGAAACTAAAGCATTTGAGGACTGACAATGGCCTGAAATATTTTTTCAGAGCAATTTCAAGAACTTTGCAGGTCTCGTGGAATCACAAGACACAAAACAGTACATGGAACCTCTCAACAAAATGGGATAGCTAAGAGAATGAACCGCACGCTCTTAGAGAGGGTAAGATGTATGATTATAAATGCAAATATGTCTAAGTGTTTTTAGGGTGAAGCAGTAACTACAACAGCTTACTTAATCAATAGATGCCCCTCAAGGGCAATTGATTTTAAGACACCAATAGAAAGTTGGAGTGGGAAACCTACTGAATACAAAAACCTTGGAGTGTTTTGTGAGGACCTCGGTTCTAATCCTCTAATCTCGAATAAATACAAACATACATCGGGAAATAAAGGTCCAAAGAAATAAAGAAGAACCATAAAAAAAAATTTATTTACTCAGCCACAGGCCTCGCTCGATCGATAAAGTCTTATCGATCGAGCGAGCAAAACCCTGCCCAAGCTGTCCAAGACCTCTCGCTCGATCGGTAAAACTACACCAATCGAGCGAACAAAACTCTACCAAAATAAAAAAAATGCAGTACAGGCATCCTCGCTCGATCGATAAAACTCAACCGATTGAGCGAGAACAAGTCTGTACAAAACCCAGAACTGCTCTAGTGCTCATTTCCAATATAACAACAACTCAACATGCACGACTCACTTCAATAAACATGCATAAACCAATACAAGATATTTCTAGAGTTATACAATCTCAAAACTAGCAGAACATGCTTCAGTCTAGCTTATTCAATACAATACATCACAAGTTCGAATACAATCTAAGTTCGATTGAATAAACAACTTCTAAAACACCAAGGTCCTCACTTTATCTTCACATCCCAACTATCCATGCAATCTCTTACTCGGTCCTGCCCCACCTGTTTCCAAGCACACATACAAAGACAAGAAAACAGCCGGATAAATCCGATAAGAATAATATTCCCAGTAAAAGAGACAAACATGATATAACAAATATGCATCTCATAATAAAATACATCAACTTCCAGGTATTCAAATGAGAGTAAATGAATCCATGACTTCAAAAGTCTAGATTATCAATCCGAATAATCAAAAGATAAATCGGTTCCACGATTCTTTGGTTGGGATCCTGAGGATGAAATATCACAACAATCACACCGACTTCCACTTTCGAGGTGGACGATGTATACATCAATCCTCTAGACTCTGAGACATTCAATAGAGAGTTAATCGGCCACTGTAGTAAATCGCCCACCAGTGCCACTTGACTATAATCCCCATATCGTCTACTTCAAATGAAACGAAACATTTGGCTCAATATGAATGCATATGAAAACTAAAGCATTCAATCATATAGTTCAATTAATTCAAATAGACATGCAAGTATGTGATTTCTCCAGGACACTCGAATCAATTCGGATTCGAGTTAATCGTCCTATTCCATCCAATGTCGTCTTATACCTTTCTTGATTCAAATGTTTCTCCAAACTGGATTGCTAAAAAGACAAGAATTCCCATCACAATCCAGACGAATATCAATTCAACGAAAAAGGTAAACTCGATAGCAAAACTCAATCGACTCTTCAACGATTCGAACTCTAAGAACTCCGGGTCCAACGATGCTCAAACAAGTCTGAAAAGAGATAATTAAGAACATCAACATCCATCAATCCAAAACCAATCCAAAATTTACAACAAATTCCCCAAACTCTATAATCTCAAACTGGCGGCATAACGGCTAAATTCTGATCAAACCGAAAATGCAAACAGCAGTATAATATCGATACCAACTCAAATCAATACCAAATCATCAATAAAGACTCAAACCCATCAAATCTCAAAACTCCCAATTTTTGAATTATGCTTCAAAAAATCATAACAATTCCGAACGACGTTCTATTTGTGATCTGGCTGAGAATAAAAGATAAGAACTAGTTCAAGAACATCATACCCAAAAAGAATCGAATACCAATTACCTTCAAAAAATAAAATATATCTGATCGAAGAAATACTTACGATAGAACGTAGCTCTCGCAGCCGTGATCGCGAATATGCCTTCAGATTTAATTCTACCGGACGGATCGACAAAACTGGAGAAATCCAAAGCTTGAAGAAACGTTTTCTTGCTTCAATGGAGGGGAGGATACATTGAGGAAGATGGATTGAAGGAGAAGGAGTCAAACTATGCCTAAATATCTAATTAAGTCTAAATTTGCATTTTAGTCCCTGAAAATTCCGAAAATTGCAAAATAGACTCTGATCAAAATCAAATCGATCCTCGAATTCTATAATCTCCAATTATCTCGAATAAACTCAATTAAGATAAATTTGGAGCGTTACAATTCTCCCCCTCTAAGAATAGATTTCGTCCTCGAAATCACTTAAAATCAACACATAAGATAGAGAATAAAGAATCAAGAAACTGAATAAGGACTCACTTCAGATAAATAAGTTTGGACAGTCTCATATCATATTCTGTCTCCCAAGTCGCTTCCTCGACTCCATGATGACTCTACTGAACTTTCACCAACAGAATCGACTTGGTTCTAAGCTGTTTTTCCTTCCGATCAAGAATCCGAATAGGTCGCTCAAAGTGGCTCAGCGACTCGTCAAGCTCGGCCTCGTCAGGCTGAAGATTATGAGAAGGATCGGGATGATACTTTCGCAATATAGAGACGTGAAAGACGTCGTGAATACCAGATAAAAAAAGAGGAAGACCTAATCTTTAGGCAAGATCGCTTATCTTCTCCAGAATCTCATACGGTCCAATGAACCTCGGAGACAACTTAACTTGCTTCTTGAATCGAACAGTGCCTCTGAAAGGAGAAATTTTAAGAAAAACTGGGTCTCCCTGATCAAAATCCAGAGGTCTGCGTCTGATATTCGCATACTTTGCATGTCTGTCTTGTGCCATCTTCATTCTCAATCGAATAATCTTTACCTGCTCAAACATGTCACGAATCATATCTGGTCCCAAGTCAGGAAACTCAGAAATCTCATCCCAGTACAGAGGAGATCTGCACTTCTTTCCGTACAATGCTTCGAAAGGTGCCATGACAATACTCGTCTGAAAGCTGTTGTTGTACGAAAATTCGACCAAAGGCAACAAATCCTGCCAACTGGTGCCAAAATCAAGCACCACCGCTCAGAGAATATCCTCCAGAGTCTGAATCGTATGCTCTGACTGACCGTCGGTCTGAGGATGATACGCCATACTCAAGTGTAAATGAGTACCAAGAGCCTCCTGTAAACTGTGCCAGAAATGAGAAGTAAACCGAGGATCTCGGTAAGAAACAATCGACCTTGGTTCACCGTGCAATCTAAAAATCTATCTGGCATACAACTCGGTCATCTGATCATGACGATAAATCATTTTGTATGAAATAAAAAAGACAGATTTCGTCAGTCGGTCAATCACTACCTATATAGAATCACATCCATGGACTGATCGCGGTAGCTTTGTGACGAAATCCATCGAAATGTGATCCCACTTCCACTCCGGAACGGATAAATTGTGCAACAGACCACCTGGTCGTTTCCTCTCCGCTTTCACCTGCTGACAGTTCAAACATTGGGATACAAACTTCGTAACATCGCTTTTCATCTTCTTCCACCAGAACTGACTCCTCAGATGTTATACATCTTCCATCCACCAGGATGAACACTGAATCGACTTCAATGTGCCTCTCACAGGATACGCTGTCTCAACTCAGAAATATCAGGCACAACAATGCGATTATCCACAAACAAGATATCATCCCTGACCTGAAACTCAGACTGATGTCCCGATCTGACTTTCTCTATCGAATTATGGATACTCGCATTGGATTTCTGTGCTTTTTTTTATCAAAACAAATAATTCTGGCTCGGCTTGGATATCACAAACTCTGATAGACCTCCTATCTGATTCAAATTCCAAACCAGAGTGCAACAGTCCTCGATCAAGTGAGAAACACTGATATTAGAAAGAGATAAAGAATAAATTTTTCGGCTCAAAGCATCAGCAGCAGCATTTGAATTTTCCGGATAATACTTGATTTCACAGTCAAAGTCCTTCAACAAATCTAACCATCTCCTCTGTCTCATATTCAGTTCGGACTATGAAAACAAATATTTCAGGCTCTTGTGATCAGAAAAAATCTTGAAGGACTCACCATAAAGATATTGACGTCAGATCTTCAATGCAAACACAATCGCAGCGAGCTCAAGATCATGAATCAGTTATCGAGTCTCGTGCGGCTTCAGCTGCCTCAATGCATACGCTATCACATGTTCCTTTGCATAAGAATACATCCAAGACCTAGAAGAGAAGCATCGCAATGAATGGTAAAACCTCCAGTGCCTGATGGAATAGAAAGAATCGGAGCACTGGTCAATCTCTTCTTTAGCTCAATAAAACTGGCCTCACACTCTTCAGTCCAAACAAAAGGTGCATTCTTTTGAGTCAGCTGGGTAATCAGCTTCGCAATAGAAGAGAAACCCTGTATGAATCTACGATAGTAACCCGCTAAACCCATGAAACTTCGGATCTCAGGCACAGAAGTCGGCCTACGCCAGTTCATAACCGCTTCGATCTTGCTGGGATCAACAGAAATTCCATCTCGAGAGATAATGTGACCGAGAAAGATGACTCGGTCCAACCAGAACTTGCATTTTGACAACTTGGCATACAATTGCTCAGTTCTCAAAACCTGTAAGACGATTCTCAAGTGCTCTGCATGGTCAGTACGGCTCTTTGAATAGATAAGGATATCATCAATGAAAATAATAACAAACTCATCCAAATAACTCTGAAAGATACGGTTCATCAAACCCATAAAGACTGCTGGAGCGTTTGTCAAACCGAACGGCATGACAATGAACTCAAAGTGGCCATACCTCGTTCTAAACGCAGTCTTAGAAAATTCCTCATCACGATCCCTCAGCTAATGATATCCGGACTTCAAATCAATCTTCGAATAAACACAAGAACCCTACAGTTGATCAAAGAGGTCATCTATTCGAGGTAAATGATACATGTTCTTTACCGTCGCTTGATTCAGTTAGAGGTAGTCGATGCAGAGTCTCATAGAACCATCTTTCTTTCGAACAAAAAGTACCAGAGCACCCCAGGGCGATACACTAGATCGGATGTACCCCTTGGAAATCAAGTCCTTCAACTGCTCCTTCAATTCCTTCAATTCGATTGGAGTCATTCGATATGGAGCCTTGGAAATTGGCTAAGTACCTGACAACAGTTCTATACAGAATTCTACCTCACGAATAAGCGGTAATCCAGGAATCTCATCCGAAAATATGTTAGGAAACTCTCTAACCACTGGTATATCAGTCAACCCAAGGCTAGACTTCAAAACATCCATTGCATAAATCAGAAATCCCTATGCTCCTCTCTGTAACAGTCGAGTCATAGACAAAACAGATATTAAAGGAATTTTGGATCGAGAACCCTTACCAAAGAATTTCCACACCTCTCCCATCTCCGGTCTGAATCTGACTACCTTCTGAAAACAATCGACTGTAGCCCTGTACTTGGTCAAAGCATTTATACCAACAATGCAATCGAAACCAGATAACCCAAGTACAATACAATCAAATTCAATCGCATTCCCATCAAAAAGCAGTTCACAGTTCCTGACTAACCTCACAGAAACAATTCCTCCACCCAAAGGTGAAGTAACAAAAACTACAGCAGGCAAAGGCTCGCAAGGCAAGGCATGCATCAAAACAAATTTCTCAAAAATAAAAGAGTGAGATGCACCCGTATCAATCAAAACATGAGCAGGATAACCAATATCAAACAGTTACTTGCTATAACGTCATGAGGTGCTGCCTGAGCCTGATTCTCATTCAAAGCAAAAACTCTAGCCTGCTGTCTAGGAGGCTGACTCGCGTTCTGTCCACCTCCCTGTCGACTCTGCTGTGGTGGCTGAAAGTAATGTACAGCAGATGCCTGCCTCTCGGGCCGAGCTGACTGTCTCGACGAACTTCCACCATGTGATCTCTCAGGAACATGCTGAGGACAGAATCTCGCGTAGTGCCCAGACTGTTGACAGATATAACAACTCCCAGACACACCTTTACACTGATCACTGGAGTGGCGACCTCCACACTTGTTACAAGCCACTCCCGAGAATCCTGAACTCTGTCCTGAACTATACTACTTCGAGCCACCTGAACTCAAAGAACTGCTCCCAGAATTCTTAAACTTTTTCCCTTGGGACGAAAGTAGTCCTTCTTATTGTCTCCACTGCTACCACCCTCTGATCTCTGAGGTTGGTTCTGATAATGATATGGTTGTGCCTGAAACTATCTCTTCTGTTGCTGAGGTGCAAACTGATTCCCTCTCTGCCTCATCAGTCCTGCCTCAGCACCCTTGGCCTGATCCATTGCATTCGTAAAATTATTGGGCCTCCCAGTATTCACAAGAGTAAAGATATCAGGATTCAAGCCGTTGATGAACTGATCGGCTTTAGCTTCTTCGTTGTCGGCAATGTGAGGTGCGAACCTTAATAAGCTTTCAAACTTGGCAACATAATCCTCAATATTCAAGTTCCCTTGTTTCAGATTAGCGAATTCAGCACCCTTATCTTTTCGGTACAAAACTGGGAAAAATCGCTTATATAAAACTCAGATTTGAAAAGATTCCAGTTAATAGTTGAACCTCGATTTTCAATGGCTCTTTTAGTCGAGATCCACCAGTTCTTAGCAACACCCCGCAGCTGATGAATAACCAACCTGGTTCTAAGGTTGTCAGAATAGTCGAAAGAATCAAAAAGCTGATCTATGTCGTCCAACCAACTCTCGCAGTCAACTGGATTCTTCGTACCCTTCAGAATCGGGGGTCGGAAAGATTGGAACCTCTTTAGTAAGTTCTCCATTGGCGTAGATGTGGCATCCATCTGATCTCTCACTGTACTGCCCTGTTCGTTCAGAGGAGTGAATGCAGGAGGATTCTAATTCGGAAGAATAACTGGTGGTAGGTTCCTATTCAACATTCTTCGAGGACCCATAATCTGATAATCAAGAGTTAGGACACAGATAATCCAATTCCATCAATTCCATTTGGTGCTCAATACCTCTTTCTCGAATAATTCAACCATTTCGAGAAGATTCGAACTCGATCCAGGAATCCAAGAAATTGATATCTCAAGTAAATCATGCTTTATAAATTTAAATCACATAATCATGTAATTCAAATAATTCTCAATTAATAAAGCATGCTCGCATGGTACTTAATAAATCAATTAAATAACTCAAACACATGCGAGAAATCAGTTCAAGCGGACTCAATCTACCCCGCTCACTCTAATTCAGTCCAAGAAACTTATCGCTCTGATACCACTTAATGTGAGGACCTCGATTCTAATCCTCTAATCTCGAATAAATACAAACATACATCGGAAAATAAAGGTCCAAAGAAATAAAGAAGAACCATAAAAAAAATTTATTTACTCAGCCACAGGCCTCGCTCGATCGGTAAAGTCTTATTGACCGAGTGAGCAAAACCCTGCCCAAGCTGTCCAGGACCTCTCGCTCGATCGATAAAACTTTACCGATCGAGCGGATAAAACTCTTCCAAAATAAAAAGGGCAGTACAGGGATCCTCGCTCGATCGGTAAAACTCAACCGATCGAGCGAGAACAAGTCTGTACAAAACCCATAATTGCTCTAGTGCCCATTTCCAATATAACAACTCAACATGCACGACTCACTCCAATAAACATGCATAAACCAATACAAGGTAGTTCTAGAGTTATACAATCTCAAAACTAGCAGAACATGCTTCAGTCTAGATTATTCAATACAATACATCACGAGTTAGAATACAATCTAAGTTCGATTGAATAAACGACTTCTAAAACACCAAGTCCTCACTCTATCTTCACATCCCAACTATCCATGCGATCTCTGACTCGGTCCTGCCCCACCTGTTGCCAATCACACATACAAAGACAAGACAACAGCCGGATAAATCCGGTGAGAATAATATTCCCAGTAAAAGAGACAAACATGATATAACAAATAGGCATCTCATAATGAAATACATCAACTTCCAGGTATTCAAATGAGAGTAAATGAATGCATGACTTCAAAAATATAAATTATCAATTCAAATAATCAAAAGATAAATCGGTTCCACGATTCTTTGGTTGGGATCCCGAGGATGAAATATCACAACAATCACACCGACTTCCCTTTTCGAGGTGGACGATGTATACATCAATCCTCCAGAATCTGAGGCATTCAATAGAGAGTTGATCGGCCACTGTAGTAAATCGTCTACCAGTGCCACTCGACTATAATCCCCAGATCGTCTACTTCAAATGAAACGAAACGTTTGGCTCAATATGAATGCATATGAAAACTAAAACATTCAATCATATAGTTCAATTAATTCAAATAGACATGCAAGTATGTGATTTTCCAGGACACTCGAATCAATCCGAATTCGAGTTAATCGTCCTATTACATCCAATGTCGTCTTATATCTTTCTCTATTCAAATGTTGCTCCAAACTGGATTGCTAAAAAGACAAGAATTCCCATCACAATCCAGACGAATATCAATTTAACAAAAAAGGTAAACTCGATACCAAACCTCGATCGAATCTTCGACAATTCAAACTCTAAGAACTCCGGGTCCAACGATGCTCAAACAAGTCTGAAAAGAGATAATTAAGAACATCAACATCCATCAATCCAAACCAATCCAAAATTCACAACAAATTCCCAAAACTCTATAGTCACAAACCGGCGGCATAACGGTTATATTCTGATCAAACCGGAAATGCAAACAACAGTATAATATCGATACCAACTCAAATCAATACCAAATCATCAATAAAGATTCAAACTCATCAAATCTCAAAACTCCAAATTTTTGAATTATGCTTCAAAAAATCATAACAATTCCGAACGACGTTCTATTTCTGATTAGACTGAGAATAAACGATAAAAACTAGTTCAAGAACATCATACCCAAAAAGAATCGAATTCCAACTACCTCCGAAAAATTAAATATATCTGGTCGAAGAAATACTTACGATAGAACGTAGCTCTCGCAGCCATGATCGCAAATATGCCTTCAGATTTAATTTCTACCGGACGGATCGACAAAATCGGAGAAATCCAAAGCTTGAAGAAACATTTTCTTGCTTCAATGGAGGGGAGAAGACATTGAGGAATATGGAGTGAAGGAGAAGGAGTCAAACTATGCTTAAATATCTAATTAAGTACAAATTTTCATTTTAGTCCCTGAAAATTCCAAAAATTACAAAATAGACCCTGATCAAAATCAAATTGATCCTCGAATTCTATAATCTCTGATTATCTTGAATAAACTAATTAAGATAAATTCGGGGCGTTACATGTTTGGATGCTTAACTTATGCTTATTTCAAGCGAGATAAGCTAGATACTAGAGCATTGAGATGTGTTTTCATAGGCTATCCAGAAGGAGTTAAGGAGTACAAGATATGGAATTTGTAGGCTTATGGTCCAAAGTGTTTTAACATAAGAGATATCACATTTGTTGAAAACAAGACAGGTTTTTCTCAAGAAAAATCTGATCAAATGAGACAGAGTCTGCACAATGATGAGTCTCAAATTGAGGTGGAGTCTCAAGAAAATAGTATGAGCAAAGGAAAGGAAACTAACCCTGACCCTGTTGATGCAAAAAATTATAATACAAGTGAACAACAGAGTGGGGATGATCATAGCACATATATTTTAGGAAGAGATAGGCAAAGAAGAGAAATAAGAGTTCTAAAATGGTTGGCACAAACAGATTTGGTCTCATATGCACTTTTGACATCTGAGCAGATGGATCTTGCAGAACCAACAAGCTACAATGAGGGAGTGACTTGTAAACAAAAGAAACACTGGTATGGAGATATGCAGGAGGAAATGAACTCTTTAATAAAGAAAAATACATGGAAGCTGGTGAAGAAACCTATAGGTCAAAAAATATTGGGATGCAAGTGGATCTACAAGATAAAACATGAGAATGCTAAGGTCAAGGACATTAAATACAAACCAAGGTTAGTTGCTAAGGGGTACCTGCAAATAGAAGGAGTGGTTTTTAATGAGATCTACTCACCGGTTGTTACATTGTTCTATAAGGATGATGCTCGTATTAGTGACCCAACTAGATCTTGAACTAGAAAAATTAGATGTCAAGGCAGCTTTTCTTGATGGTGAAATTTAAGAAACAATTTTCATGGAGTAAGCTCAAGGTTTCATAACCAGGAAGTGAAGGAAAAGTATGTAAACTGAGAAAATCACTTTACGGGTTAAAACAAAGTCCTAGGCAGTGGTACAAGAGATTTGATGATTTTATGTTGGAAATTCAGTTCACAAGAAGTCAATTTGACAGTTGCGTGTACATGAAAAAGGTGGGAGATCAAATACTTTTCTCCTATTGTACGTTGATGATATGTTGATAGCTAATGCCAACAAAACTGAACTCGAGATGTTAAAGAAATATCTTAATTCTGATTTGGAGATGAAGGACTTGGGAGAAGCCAAGAAGATTCTCAGAATGGAAATCTACAGGGACAAAAATTCCAAGAGCTTGTTTCTAAGCCAAGACACTTACATTAAGAAGGTGTTGGGTCGATCAATCAGATGATATATTATTGATATTATGTTTCAGTAATTTCAATTAAATTTAGAGTGCAATCTTATTCTTTTAGTGGAATAGAATAAGATTAATTGGAATCCTATTTTATGAGATTATTGGAATCACATAAAATTAATTCTTGTGATTCGATTTTCTCAGTCTTGGCTAACATATGGTATCAGAGCCAAAGGTTTTGATATTGTTTTGCGTATTTCGAATTAATTAATTATTTTATGTATGTTTTAGTTTAAAGCAGCGTTAGATTTATGTGATTATGGTTTGAATGAATGAATTTATTTTTGAACAGTTTATGGCCCTAGTTTTTGGTGAAATTGTATTTCGGAATTATCGAGTCTGTAACCAAGGGGTGGATTACGACTCCATGTTTCCCCTTGGTGTCTTTCCGGCGAGCTCCGGCGATGATGAGATGGTGTTGGCGGCTGCTGTAGAAGATTAGGGTTGAAGCAAATAATCCGGGTCGCGGGTCGTGAGTTTTGGTCTATGGGTATTCGGGTGATGGACTACAAATCGGGTCGAGATCCATGGGTTTCTATTTTGGGCCTTGGGTCATTATTTTGGACCAAAATAGTTTGGATCATGAAGATTGGGCTGGACAATTACAATAAACATTTAAATTGAAGGATTGAGCCAGTTTGTGGTTTAATTAATTTATTTGTATTCTTGTATCTAGGATGGGTCATAAATTTGTTCTTGATTAATTATTGCTCATTGCTTTAATTATTATGTGTTTTATATGTCATTCATGTATCATGTCATGTAGATTGCATAAACACCGCTTTAGGTACTTCATTTTCATGCATAAAATTTTATTTATTTTCTATTTTTTTATGGAAAATAAATATTTTGATTAATAATTGAACTATTTTATGAGTTAAAATAGTTAGGATATTATTAATCGGATAAAACCCAAAATTATTTTTTGAAAAATATTAAGTTTGAGAGGGTTCATTTTATATGAGCTCATGGTCTTCCTTATTAGTCCATTATTAATAATTTATGTATGCCTTGTGACAATTTTATTGGTCTCCCTATAGGAGGGCTGCATTGTTTCGGTTACTTGATTGGACCCAACACGGTGATAATTTTAAAGTAAAATTAATAATGTTCATCCTATAGATGACATAATTAATTAAGTACTTGAAAAATAATCAATATAATGGTATACACTTAATTCAATGACATTGCGAGAAATTCTTATAGAATATTCTAACAATGTATTTTTGATGGCCAAAATCAAGCAATACAAAATTAATATTGCATAAGATGCTAGATATATTGAATTTAGTGGCAGGATCCCAGCCTAGCTATAAATCGTATTTATTTTTCCTAAAGAAGAGTATATTTTTATTTTGGAGTTGTCGGTCATTGTTGTGTTGTAGTAGTTTTGGGTCTACTCATGCATTTTTCATGCATAACACATGTCATTATATTATGTGTTTCTCATTTAATTTATTTTTAATTTCAGAAAAATATCTACAAATTCACTGTCCATGTTTTTAACTAAAAACCAACTAGTTGGGGAAAATTACATTGATTGGAAACACAATTTGATGATTGTCTTAACTGTGGAGAAACATAAACATGTGCTTACTAAAAAATGTCCCTCGGTGCCTATGGCGGAGTCCACGGCAGAACAAAAACAGGCTTATGATAAGTGGATCTGTTCTGATGATTTGGCTCGTTGCTACATTTGGGATCCATCTCAAACGTGTTGCAACAAAAACATCAGAATATAGAAACCGCGGTAAAGATCATGGAAAGCCTTCAGGAAATATTTGAGCATCAAGGACGCTAGGCACGTCAAGCGACCATTAGGAGCATTATGAACATGTGCATGAAACCTGGGATGCCCGTGAGGTATCATATTCTTGAATTGATCGGTCAATTCAATGTGGCTGAGGTTTTAGGAGCTAAAATCAAATCAAAGACTCAGGTTGACATGGTACTTGAGACTCTCCCTGAGATGTTCTCACAGTTCAAGGTTAGCTATAATATGAACAAGCTAAACATTTTCCTGACTGAGTTGATGAAGGAACTCCAGAATGCTGAAAGTGTTCTTAAAACTCAAAGTGGCGATGCACTTGCTGTTGCTTATATTGGGTCATCCTATTCCAAAACGAAAGGTAAAATTGGAAATAATAGGAAGAAGCCCAACAAGAAGGGTGCACAGCAAAAGGCAAATAAGTTCAAAATAGATGGCAAGCCCAAAGGAAAATATTTTCATTGTGGAGAGAAGGGTCATTGGAAGAGAAACTGCCCAGAGTACCTAGCTTCCAAAAAGCAAGGTGGTGGTGAGTTATCATTTATTGAATCTTGTTTAGTGGTTATTCTACGGATACTTGAATTGTAGATTCTTGAGCCACAAATCTTATAATATGCAATACATTGCAGGGGTTCCAAGTAACCAGAGAGCTCAGTGAAGGGGAACACACTCTTAGAGTTGGCATAGGAGCTGTGGTGTCTGCAAGAGCTGTTGGAATTGTTTATCTTTATTTTTCGAATAAGAAACATTTGGTTTTGAGAAATTGTTATTATGTTTTTGAAATTACTAGAAATTTGATTTCTGTTGCTTTATTGTTTAAACAAGGATATTTTGTCCACTTTTCACAAATGGTGGTTGATATTTTCTTGAATAAAGCTATTATATGCAAAGGACATTTGAATAATGATTTATATGTCTTAAAACCTGTTGACAGCTCATTTTATCACACTCAATCCAACAAACGAATAAAATGATCTCCCACTAATGAAACTTATTTGTGGCACTTGAGGCTTGGTCATATCAACCTTAATAGGATTCAAAAGTTGGTAAGGATAGTCCTTTAAGTGATTTAAAGGTGGAATCCTTTCCTGTATGTGAATCTTGTTTGGAGGGTAAAATGACTAAGAGATCTTTTAAATCCAAAGCATAGAGCCAATGAAGTTTTGGAATTAGTGCACACTGATGTATGTGGACAAATTAGTGTTCAAGATAGAGGCGGATTTGAGTATTTCATCACCTTCACTGATGATTACTCAAGATACGGTTATGTCTACCTAAAGTCTCACAAATCTGAAGCTCTTGAAAAGTTCAAGGAATTTAGAAATGAAGTGGAAAAAAAATTAGGTAAGAGCATAAAAATACTTCGATCAGATCGAGGCGGTGAGTACCTATCCAGTGACTTTATAAAATACTTATCATATAATGGGATTTTATCCCAATTGAGCTCACCATACACTCCTCAACAGAATGATGTCTTGGAAAGGAGAAATATTAATTTTTTGGGCATGGTTAAATCCATGCTAGGTTTCTCTAGGCTCAGTACATCCTTTTGGGGATATTCTATTCAAACTGCAATATACTTATTGAACACGGTTCCTTCTAAGTCTGTCTCTAATACACCCCTAGAATTGTGGAATGGGCGTGTGCCTAATCTAAGACATATTCGGATATGGAGATTTCCTGCGTATGTGATCTAGATCAGAAGCATGTGTGTTTGTTGGATATCCTAAGGGAACGAGAGGATATTACTTCTATAGTCCTCAGGATAAGAAGGTATTTGTGAATACAAATGCAACCTTCTTAGAGGATTGATACATAGAAGATCGTGAATCAAAGAGTGAGGTTATTTTGGAAGAGATTGACAAATCATCTACTCCAGAGATCCGCACTGAACCTACTCAGTTTGACTCCACATGTCTACCACCATTAACCATTGGTTATCGAACAACTGAAATGGTGGAAGATAGTGTTCCTATTGTTCAGTCACCTTGCCATATCTAAATAAAGATTGAGGAACATGGTGAAGAAGGAAACTCAAGGAATATTCGACAATCAACTCCAAACAACCAAGAACCTCCACAACTTAGACGTAGTGGGAGGGTCATCCGACCACCTTCAAGATACTTGCTCTATGGAGAGTCCTTAGAGGCAATCTCTATTGAACAAGAGGAGGATTCCATCACGTACAAAGAATCTATGGAGGATATAGACGATGACCAATGGAAGAGTGCTATGGACTCAGAAATGCAATCCATGTACACTAACTATGTCTGGGGTCTTGTTGATATTCTTGAAGGGGTAAAACCTATTGGGTGTAAGTGGGTCTACAAGAGAAGAGAAGAATAGATGGAAAAGTGGAAACCTTTAAGGCTAGATTGGTAGCTAAAGGTTTTAGCCAACGAGAAAGAATCGATTATGATGAAACCTTCTCACCTGTCGCTATGGTAAAGTCTATTCGGATTATCTTATCCATTGCAGCTCATTTTGATTATGAGGTGTGGCAAATGGACGTCAAGACATCATTATTCTCAATGGAAATCTTGACGAAAGAATTTATATGATGCAACCAGATGGTTTTATCCAAAACGGTCAAGAACATAAAGTATGCAAACTTAAAAGGTCTATTTATGGACTTAAGAAAGAGTCTAGATCTTGGAACATCATATTTGATCAAACTGTGAAGGATTATGGTTTCGATCAAAATATTGATGAGCCTTGTGTCTATAAAAAAGTTTTAGATGACAAGGTGATTTTTCTCGTGTTATATGTTGATGACATCCTACTGATTGAGAATGATGTGGGAGTGATGACATCTGCTAAGAAATGGTTGGCTCAATATTTTGACATGAAGGACTTGGGAGACACAAATTATGTTCTAGGTATTCAGATCCTTTAGAATAGGAAGAACAGACAAATAGCCTTATCTCAATCTTCATACATTGATAAAATATTGGTGAGGTATGCAATAGAAAATTCCAAGAAATGACAAACACCTTTTAGACATGGAATTCACTTGTCAAAAGAGAACAATCCTAACACTCAATGTGAAGTGGAATACATGAAATGAGTTCCATATGCTTCGGCTGTAGGAAGTCTCATGTATGCTATGTTATGCACTCGACCAAATATTTTTTATTTTGTTGGGATTGTTAGTAGATATCAGTCAAACCCAGGACCAGAGCATTGGATTGCTGTAAAGAATATTCTCAAGTATCTTCGTAGAACTAGAGGGTATATGCTTGTTTATTTAGCTTCTGAGTTGGCACCTGTGGGGTATACTGATTCTAAATTTCAAGTTGATAGAGACTCTCGTAAGTCTACATCAGGATCTGTGTTCACATTGGGTGGTGGTGCCATTATTTGGAGGAGTATCAAGCAATATTGTATTGTTGATTCCACTATGGAAGTGGAGTATGTGGCGGCTTGTGAAGCAGCAAAAGAAGTCGTTTGGCTGAAAAAGTTTTTGCTCAGCCTCGAGGTTGTTCCTTCTGAATCAAATGTCATTACTTTATACTGTGATAACAGTGGTGTAGTGACAAATGCAAAAGAACCCATAAATCATCAACGTGGAAAACACATTGAACGAAAGTATCACCTAGTGAGAGATATCGCTCAACGAGGAGATGTTGACAGTGTGAAAGATAGCATCTGCTGAAAATCTTTCTGATCCCTTTACTAAAAGCTTACCTGCTACAGATTTTAAGGAACATATTCAAAATATTGGTGTATTGGACATGTCTCATTTACTCTAGGGCAGGTGAGAGAAGAATGTTTAATAGTATTTTCTCATCAAGTACTTTCTTTTGTATTATGACATTTTGAAATTAGAATAATTTTTTATTTATTTATTTTTAAATAAATTTTTTTGAGCATTGCATATGTCCATTGGATTGTTGTATTATTATAAATTGAGTATTTAAGTTGTTAACACAGAAAGATTCAATTTATAATTCAATCCACATTTTTATTGTCCACGATCAGTAAATAAATAAGGATAAATTATTTTAATAAGATTGTTTCAATTTTATTGAAGTCTATCTTTGGCTTGGTAATAAAATTGGAGATACATTTTGATGTATTGGACTGGACCACGTGAGATTTAAATTTGATTTGACCATACTAATTCAAATCCACTAGGTTATCGTACATATCACCTTAATCCTAAGCGGGTAATAAACTTTGATTACTAACTTTAAGTTCTCTGAAACATCAATGAGTGAGATCGAACTATTGGTCAATATATCGATGTTTTGGGAATCAAAGTGAAATAACAAAGAACATATATTTGCAAGATGGAATCCGTCACCTACATGATCATGAACTCATGAGTTCTTCTAAAAGACAGTAAAATCTGAGCTCAATAATTCAATATTGTCTGTTGAATTAATTATGTGATGCAATCACATGTGACTGTCAAATAGAAGATGAGGGTTGAGTGGTTATGAATATCTAATAGAGGCAACATGGTCATGGTACCCTATTTTAGATGTTCTAGTGGATCGACGGGGTGATATGTTGGGTCGATCAATAAGAGAACATAATTATTGATATTATGCTTCAGTAATTTCAATTAAATTGAGAGTGTAATCTTATTATTTTATTGGAGTAGAATAAGATTAAGAAATTATCTTGATTAATCATGAGTTGATAAGATCAAATTAATTTATTGGAGCTTAATTTAATTGGGTCTGATCAGGTCCCTTCGGTGGCTCGAATATAAACTCGAATAAATTATATGATTTATAATTTATGGAATTCATAGGAATAAATTAATACTATTAGTATCATTATTTATGAAAAGTTTGAATTAAAACTTTATTGATATGATAAGATATGATACGATTTGATAATCTATTAATTTGAAATTATCTCATCTTTCTAGACTAGTTTATATAATGTAGTATGGTAGAAAGTTGTGAATACGCACAAATAATCCTACGTTCGAGTTTGAGAGAACACCGGAGAAGGCTTGAGGGTTTGAAGTTTTGAGGTGCATATCCGTTCCAGACAAGAGATCATTAAATCACGCTTCAAGGGTAATCCCTATTCTTTTGTGTGTTTAATTAATCAATTCGTGTTAAATACGTTGAACATTCATGATCCTGTTTTATGATATTATTGAAATCACATAAAATTAATTCTTGTGATTCGATTTTTTCAGTCTTGGCTAACAAAAGGTGCTTCAGAGATTTAATATGAATGAATCAAAGGCTGTAACAACACCTTTAGGACAGCACTTCAAGTTATCAAGAGAGCATTCTCCTACCACTGAAATAAAAACAGAACAGATGGCTAAACTCTCTTATGCAAGCGGTGTTGGTAGTGTCATGTATGGCATGGTATGTAGTCGTCAAGATTTGTCATATGCCATGAGTGTTATCTCTCGATTCATGACTAATCCAGGTATTAAACATTGGGAGGCTTTGAAGTGGACTTTTTCGATACTTGAAAGGGACAACAAACTTAGAATTATTTTTCAAGAGACAAGACCAAGAGTCCAAACCATTGGTAGGATATGTGGACTCAGATTTTGTAGCAAATCTGGATACGAGGAAATCATTGACAGGGTATGTGTTTACTATGTTCAGAACAACGGTTAGTTGGAAAGCAAATCTTCAGTCTGTGGTTGCATTATCCACGGCAGAGGCTGAGTATATTTCCCTCACCGAGGCTGTTAAAGAAGCTATCTGATTGAGAGGAATAACAGCAGAATTTGGTGTGGTTCAGGATCAATTGAAAATATACTTTGACAATCAAAGTGCTATACATTTATCTAAGCACCACGTCTATCACAAACGGACAAAACACATAGATTTCTTGAGAGACATCTTCTCAAAAAGAGAAATAAAAGTTGAGAAGATAGCTACTTAAAACAATCCTACAGATGTCCTCACTAAAGCATTACCTCAAAGAAAACACTCTCATTGCTTGAGGTTGGTGAGTGCTATAAAAAGGAATATAGACCCCTGAAAAAAAGGGGAAATGAGGGCAGTCATCTTTAAGACAAGGTGGTGATTTGTGGTATAAGTGTCTTCAAGATTGACTTATTCATTGACTCATGCAAGCAGTTAGTTGTTAGGTGAACGGTTGATGGCCACAACTGGAATCTTGATTACTCAACTGCTTCATGAGTTAGGATTTGAGTCAGGGAAACCGAGAGCATCACGTATCAATTTTGAAAGGAAAATGGTGCATACATATATGGAGACTGGTCTCAGAAGTCTGGATAGAAGTAAGGAACCACGAGAGCAATTGAAAGAAAGCAAAAAAGAGAGGATAGAGGAAATCAGTGAGCTTCGTGTGTCTTTCTGATCTAGAAACTTCATTCTTGTAAAGCTTGTATATTGTTTTGTGGTTGATTCAATAAAGATCATTGCCCTCCCGTGGATGTAGGCTACTATAGCCGAACCACGTAAATTCGTGTGTTTTGCTCTTGAATTACTTTCATCTTATTTGCTATATTTCGTGAGAAAGTTCTTGATTGATGTTCTTGTTTGGCTGAGTGAAGAACGTTTTCAGAATTACAGTCATTCAAATTGAGTTCTTAAAGTCTTCATTGATACATCACGCAAGTAATCTAACAATATTTGATTTGATTGATTTATTATAATTTATTTGATTTGATTGATTAAATTTTATATAAAAATAATAAATTATCATTTTATCTTTTTAATAATAAATAAAATATGAATAATATTATTTATAAGAGTAATATAGTAATTTAAATTCAATGATTTGACTTATATAAGATAAATGATTAATGATTTGATTGATGTAAAATAAATAATTAATAGATGAATAAATAGTATGACGAGAAAAAAGTAAAATTGAATAGTATAAATTATGCATAAGCTAATAATACTCGTGCCAAACCATACCAAATTGACTAATGAACGACAAAAAAAATGAAGGAAGGCGCAAGTTGCCGTACGAAAATACCACAAATGGTAATGAATATCTGGAATTATACTTATAGGCGAAATATTATTATAATACTCGTTCCTCTAATGCTCTCCAAGTCTCAACTTCATTTTCATAATATTTTATTAAATGAGCAATCTAAATTTTTGTATATGAAGAAGAACATAATATTTTCATACAACTACAAATTATATGATACGAATAGGGGATATTCACGTACCAATCTCCTTAGTAAATAGTTTCTGCCAAAGATGTGGTTGCCACCGATTTATTAAATATCATTTAATTAATATAAAAATTTACAAAAATACAATAAGATTTTAAAGAATATAGAATTCCTGTGCAATTTAAAACAATCGTAAAAAAATCACATAAAAGTGGAATATACAGGCATGTTGTGTTATTTTAAAATATCTGAAATTATTATAGCATCGTGCAGAATCTTATGTCAAAAAAACCCAACAATCTATTCAATAATAATGAGAGAATCGAAATTTGTCATTTGTAGAATTTCAATCAAAATTTGTAAGACAATTTAAACACCATCATATATAGTGGATGAAGTGTTCATTGACTACTCACAAAAAATATGAACTTCAATGCGAAATCCAATTACAAATGTTGCCCGGATTCGGCTATCGAATCACTTGAGCCCCTCATATTTTACGAGGAAGTCACACCGAAACAAATGGTTGCTTTGAACGGTCACCCAAAATAAATATAATTGTAGCTAATTAAAAAGAAACAGCACATACGGCAACGGCATTATTCGTGTTGTTATTATGTCCTTCGAGTGGCTTGATCCAAAATCGCCCCACCGGTATTTTTGCATAAGGCATATGCTTCTGTTGAGAAAGTTCTTTATTGCCATTTCTCCATCAACTGGGCTAATGCATGGAATACTTTAAACAATGCACGGGAAAAACTGTAACTGTACACATGAATTGCAGGTTGAAGAAGAGAGAGAGAAGAAGGATCTCACATTTCATCTTCTTGATCTACTTTGGAACACTTCTTTGACCCATGTTTCGGGAGCCTTGCTTGTTTTATTCCAATATTCAATCTTGGAACTGCCGTCTTACATTTGGATAGTGAGACAAAAGCATGACCAACAGCCAGAATGCCTACTGCCAAAACTCGATGCACGGATTCCATAATAAATCTTAGGAGAATGTTGAGCCCGCAATGGAAAGATCTCCCATGATCTCAATCTCCTAATCAAGTTCTAGAATTTGTTACTCGTATGTTCCACAGGCTAACTTACATACTTCTCGTCTTTAGTTGGATCAAAATCTCAATGCGACTTCACCAAGTAGCCTATCGAGAAAGATGTGGTTGGTTTCATCCACAAACATGCAATCCAGCGCATCTCAAAACTTCATTGCCAACTGTAAATGTAACAGTAAAGCAAGTATTAGTGTCCTAACACATGATTTGTTTAAGTATATAATACACACAAACAACCTTTTGCATCACTTACCCTCCATGTAAGACAAATTAACATACAAGTGTATGTGCAGATCAAACTGTTCTGCAATCTATCCACGATATCCCTCCCATGCCTTTTTGTTTTCACATCTGGGACAAACTGTAGGAAAGGACAAGACTCATTGGGTGATTTTCATGCTTAGGGATCGCATTTCATTCCTCAAAACTGCTGAGATGTTACTAAGCCAATAAACCCAACCATTCTTGCCAGAGAAAGGGGTGGTGTAAATATTCAACAAATGTAAATGCCTGCTGAAGGTCCAGTAAAGTAGGTAGCAGGCATTTTCTTCCAATAAAGCTCTCAAAACAGCCACTTAGGACCCACCTGCCATAAAAAATAAACATCACCCTCAATATTAACGAATTTCTCAGGAGTGCCATGGCCAGTATGACGTGAAAAATAAAACCTGAAAATGGGACCACTTCTAATGTGTTTATAGAATCACAGGAATGCTAGTAGAATATACAACTGAAAGGTGCAGTGGGGGTTGATTGCAAATTTAACAAAACGAGTAAGAGACTTCAAAGTAAGTTGTTAATAGCAAACGATGAAAACAACTATCGTTCTCCATAACAAAATTAGCAAGTATCTACTTCTTACAGAGACCAATAAAAGAGTGCTACAATTATTAAGTCAGCCCTTTTCCACACTGCTATTTCCCAGCAATTGCAGCACAAAATTTTATACAACAAGAAAGTATTTACAATATATCTTCACTGTACTGGCTCCTAAAAGATAGCATAAATAAACAGCTGCAGATCAGCAAAACCAAAAAAAAAAAAAGTTATTTATATAGCTTGTCATTACAAGAAATCATTTTTTTATGGATATAAGACACCAGCTAATTTTATTGGCAACAGTAACTTCACGGGGCAAATTGGCACTGATAGTGTCGTGGTGAGTTTCATGTGGACGGATATGAACAAGCCGCATATATCAATAACCACCACCTTGTTACAAAACACAAATGCTCGTTATTTATTTATTTTGGATCAAATACTGATCTTGAAAATATATCCAAGTAGCATTCAGGTATTGCCCTTGGAGAGTAACTTAAATATTATAAAACCTAAAAGTTCATTTTTCAGCTCAAATGTGAATAAATTTACCAATATTTTTTGTGGCTGAACGTCAGTGCATTGATTTTCCGATCATGTTACATCATTTTTCCGGTAATCTCGGTTAATTCAAACCCTCTATTTAGCATCTCTTCCATCCATATTCTTGCCTCTGCAGTCCGGCCAACTTTGGCTAAACCATGCACAATTATATCATAAGTCCATTTATTTGGCACATATCCTTTTTCAACTAATTTATCAAAAAATTCACAAGCACAATCCATTCCTTTCATGCTTAATCTTCTCAACAGCATATTGTTAGTATATATGTCAATAGGGAAGCATTGCTCAATCAGCTTTTCCACATCTTCGACGTCATATCTTTCTTCAGCACAGCCAGAAAAAACACCAATCACATGCCCCAACATCCAACTCACAGGTGGTAAATTTTGTTTATGACTCGCGTAAGACCAAGCATCATATAATTTCCTACCTTTCAATGCATGTAACAGAAAAACGTTACCAATAAAGGATGAAATTGGGCGACCAATTCGAGTCATATTATTGACCGTATCTACAGCTTTATCAAAATGCCCCATTTCACAAGATATCTTTATAAGTTCCTCGTAACATTCAATAGTTGGTCTTAACTTGGTTGCCAGCATCTTGTCCAATATTTGTGATGCATGCTCAGGTCTTTTGGCTTTGCAAAGACCAATAATCATGGTGTGCCACAGCTTTCTCTTTTTCCTTCTCGTGGACAAACCATGGAATAAATGGAAAGCATGAGCAATGTTTCCGTTCCTTAGATAACTATTTAACAGCAGGATCTCAGACTTGAAGTCTGGTTTAAGACCAGTTCTACCCATCAATTCATATACTTGCATAGCAAATTCAGGCTTCTTTGCTTGCCCTGCACCATAAATGAAGAAGTTGTAGATTCTCTGTCTGGATGATCCTCGATGAACCAAAAGCATCTCAAGTAGTCGGAAAAATTGCTTCTCTGGGTCATCCATTCGGCACAAGCAGCAAATGACATCTCTAACCAATTTTCTAGCTGGGCTATATCCTTTTTCTTGCATTTCAATAAGTAATCTGGCCGCAACATCTCCTCTACTTGACTTACTAAAGCCATTAATCAGGCTCTCGTAAGCACTCCTCTGAGATGGTTTATTTAATCTATTGAGCAGGCTGTGTATCAAGTATCCTTCTTCAACCCTCCTCACCCTACAAAGAGCCGATATGAACTTGCTCACAAAATTATTGGGCATTATATCCCGGTCTAATGCGAAAAGAACCAACTCCTTCATCTTATCAAGCTGCCCTTCTCTGCAAAGAGCATCACCTATAATGGATAAGGTCTTCAGCCCGGGCAAATAACCCTGTTCTACAGAATTTCTCAACACAGGATACGCTTCTTCAACACCGCCATCACCCAAGAGAGTGTTGATAAGATAATTATACGTCATACTACTAACAGACAGGCCAAACTCCTCCCTTGAATCGTACAAGCCCATCGCAATGTCCATCCTTCCCACCTTGCATAAAAAACACATGATAGCATTCATGGTGATATTATCTGGTGCAATTTCACTCTCTTTCATCTCCTCCAACAAATCGTACACTTCCTCTAGCCTATTCTCCCTCAAAAGCCTACAAATCAGTATGTTATAACGCAAAACATCCGGAACATACCCCTCAACCGCCTGTTTATCTTTCAAAAACTCTAGTGCACCATCCAACTTCCCCACACGGATAAGACTCACTATCCATGTGTCATAAGCTTGCTCCATCGATACGAAACCCATCCTTCGAAACTCCTCAACTATCAAAGCAGCCCTATCAAATTGATGATTCTTGCACAAGGCGTCTACATAGGTAGTCACAGCATCCCCATTCAATTCTGCTCTATTATCTGCAGCAAGACGACGCAAATAAGCCTCACCCTTCTCTAACTCATTCTGCTTACAGTAACTCTTTATCACGATTGAATGAGTGAACTCATTCTGATATCCCCGGGCTTTAATCTGATTTGCAATCGTCTCCACCACATCAAAATAACCCTCCTCTACAAGCGAATTCATAAGCACATGGTACGCGAAGCCATCCAAGTCATAGCCTTGGAAACGCATTCTGCCAAACAGTTGGAGGGCGGTCTCGGGTTTACCAGCTAAAGCATAACCAATCACCAACACATTAACATATCTAACTTTATAAATGTATCTCTGCTTCATATAATTCTGCAAGAAGTCTAACAATACCGACATAAGCTTGGCCTTGGACAAAATCCGGAAGATGGCATTGAAAGTGGTTCTCGTATGGTGGAACCCCGGCTGCCGACCCGCCCAATCGAACAGTTTCAAGCAAGAAAGAATGTCGTTCTTCTGGTAACTCAACAAATCAAGAAGCAGGGCCTCGGAAAGGCTTAAATTCAATCGAGAGAGGGCTGCATCAGTGGAGGCATCATCGTGGGTGCGGAGGATTTGGAATACACGGTCGAAAATGGGGTCCCTCCGGGACATGAACCAATCACGGAACTGAGAGATGATGTCGTTGGGATGTATACTCGATGGGAATCGATCAGAAGTGGTGGGATTAGAAGGGCTGACGAGATACGATGGAGATGCATAATTGGACTGCGGTTGCGCCGCCGATAGGAGAGCTGCGGGGGTCTTCTTGACGGAGGCGGACGAAGGAGAGTGGAGGAAGGCTCGCATCGCCATAGCCGGTTTCCTTCTTTTGCTCAGCATGGCTTTGGCTTTGGCTTTGGCTTTGGCACAGGGGAAATGGGAACCGAGAGCTGTTGGAGTATGAGCTCTCAATTGGATCTTCAATTAGGCTCCGATTCCCCATTTATGGTTCCGAACCGGGTCCAAGATTTAGGCCCAACTAATTTAAATTTAAAATTTATCTTATCCCTCCAATGAATTGGATCAACTCGTGAACACAAGTCAAACGTTATATAACATGTGGTCATTGGGGAGGAATTGTTCGAAAGAAACCGATGAAAATCAAACTTTCGAAAAATACCCTCGGCAAATTTAGTTTATTCTAACTAGTTTCTAGTTTTGACATTTAACCGGTGAGTTTATAACTAACGAACTATAACTCATTATTGTTTTTTTTTCCCCAAAATCGCCTATTGTGGCGGAGGCTTAGAAGTTAGATTCGACAATTCATTACATTTTGGCACAATAGCACAATTTTTTTCGGCATACGAGATATGATTTTCCATTAAAGGTTGACAAGGGAGAAAAATGAATGAATTATTTGACCGAAGTGATGGGATGAAATTACTTGGTTTTTATTCAATAGTTGATCTTGCTCCTATAATTATTTTGAATTTATAAAAGAGTTTTAAAGAATAAGGATAATATTTCTTCAATCTCCAATTTTTCCTTTAAATGTGTATGAATCATAGATGAGAAGGTAACAAAATGAATAAAATATTAAATAGTTTTTTGTCATTACTTTTAAATTCATCAAGTTCCATTTACTATATTTAAGTTTGTATTTTGTACTATCATTTTTTTTTTTTATTTTTTTGAAGTAAAAGAGGAGGTTGTTACAATTAGATCTCGAAGTCGAGACCTCGTCTGCCACTTGAGACATTGGTATCGGATGAGTTTACATATCATCGACATCATCGATCTATTATTATTAGTTCGAAAATTGTGTAAAATTGAGTTAAATATAGTATAAATAAATAAATGTTTCTAAATCTAATTAAATATGGTTTTATTTGCTAGTTGTTTTATGTTAAATATAGAATAAATTACTGTTACATTATAAAATAGTAAAATATTATGTGATATTGTCGACACAGTTTTTCATTTAAATATCAGTACATTATTATAAACTTGATATCAGCTCGATTTGGGTCGATCGGTTGAGTGGCTTTTCATAATGTTTGATCACCCTTGGAAAATGGAGCAACTTTTTTACCATTTCTGAACAAAGAAAGATTTTATGAAGACATAAAAAATAAGGGGGGAAGGTTTAAAATATGTTCAAATTTGATTGGTACTTTAGTAGAAGATGTAGCATTTGGTTTAGTAGAAGATGTAGCATGACATAAACTAAGGGAGTATTTGCAAAATATTATTTTTTTTAGAAGTGATTAAATTTATAAATTATAAAAAAAGTTAAGAAAAATCAAAAGTTGGTAGTGTTTGAAAACAAATGTGAAAATCTAAAAATCAAAGTTGGGTAGTGT